>NC_141757.1:101551410-101858910 GCF_982258835.1 Parasteatoda tepidariorum
TTTCAATAACTTTCAACTAAATTGGAATTCCGAAAAACTTGGAATTCCGTCTTTAGTTCTTAAATAAATGTCATCCTTTTTAGCATGTTTCGATAGGTTGCAAAACATTTCCCTTTCATTTCATCGTATAAAATACTTCATAAAGGAAGAATAATGTGTTCTGCAGCAAAATAATGAATTAAAAATAATAAAAATAATAATAAAAACTGTTTTAGTTTAGTGAGTGCCGTCTTACAGGTTGCCTTTGGATCCTAGATGACCCAAGTGTTTCTTCTTTATTATAATTTCGCCTTTTTACCGTGAAAAAAAAATTCAGAGTGAAAGAGTATCACAAGCAAGTTATACTTATTTATATTACTTTACTATTTTTTAAGCAATAAAAATTTTGCTTGGAGACAATTTTGAAAATAGAAAATTGAAATTCATACCATAAAAATTTTAAAAACAAAAAATTCAAAGTTAAAGTTTAAAATACGTTAGACTCAAGAACCTTCACTCAATTGTCTCGTAATGGTTAAAAGGGAAAAATATTTTGAACTTCAACGTAAATTGTAAAGAGTGGTTTGAATTTATAGTATAAATGTCTGAATAAAATGTTAGCCGATTCTAATGCTATTGTTATTAGCTAAAATCTTCCTTAAACGATGGAAACTTGGCGGTTTCTTTTATCAAATTTATTTGTTTTCCACATTCACGTTTGGTGAGTCTTGAGAATGATGGCATGTTTTTGAGTGCTCGAAACATGGTGACATTTTCCATCGTAATGATTTTTGAAGCTAATAAAATTTTTTAATTAGCAAATAGTTTTAGAATTACTTTATTTTTTTTTCTGCCTTAAAAGCTCCAAAATATACAGCAAATATGTTAAAAGGTTAAATTAATACTAAGGGGACCAAAGTTCTAACCATTCTTCTAGCTGAACTAATAGAACTGTAATTTAAAAATGGCAACTAACTTTCTTTACCTCACATTTTGTGGACCAAAAATAAAGCGTAATATATTCAGAAAAATACGGTATTATACCTGATTTTTTAACTAATATATCGTCTGGGTTGATAATTATTATAATTTTAATCCTTCAATCTATTAAGATTGCATTTTGGCTGGCAAAAATCTGATTGCTAGATCAAAAGTTATTAAGGTGCACTATTTCTTCTTTTTGTGAACATAGCATTTATTCTATGTTGACGATTCCAATATTATTATTTCTATTATCGAAAGGAAATAAACGAATAAAAAAGTAACTATTTAAACCTACTTTAAAACACACATTAATTTTGAAATAATGACATTAATTTTGAAATAATGACTTTGATTTTGAAACCGATTAAATTATTGTTACTATAAATAAATGTTGTAATTTTATCGATTATTAATGTACCTATTATATCTATTATAAATAAAAATGTGGTTTCGGTTTAAATTCTTTTTATACTTAATATTAAAATTCAGACATTACGTGAACTATTATATACTAAACTTAACGACTTTATGAGGGAAAAATTAGTTCTCTGATATTTAACTTTCACTTGATCGCAGTTACTTATAACTAACTATACGATAGTTATTAAAATTCAAACATACGCTTAAATATTAAATTTTAAAGTTGCTTATGTAAATATTATAGATAGGGAACAATATTTTTAATTTTAATCAAATCTTTTGTAAGTTATTGTATTCTTATTACCTGAATAAATTCTTATCTTAAATTATTTTATTGAAAATTATTGTATGCATTCGTCAATGCGCAACATTGCAGGAAAGAAGAATAAAATTAAAAAGTTCCTTTATTACGCGTGTTAATTTTATTCACTTTTATACATTTTTTTATTTCATATAACAATTAAAAAAATCTTGTGTCTTTTTTTAATCGATATTTTTAAAATTTATACAGTATCCTCCGTAACCTTACTAAATTTTGAAACCTTTAAATAACGAAATATCCACTTTAGGGTTCACATAATAATATTTCAGCAAAAAATAGTTCTAAAATAAGTCGAATCGTTAATAAGTTTGGAAGTATGAAAAGAATTCAAACCAGTTTGTTTGCCTGATAAATCCTGGAAGTGTTTCTAGAAATCGCCTTTCATCTGTGTCAAGTATTCTTAAACAATGAATCAAAGTATCATGTTTCCAGTTTCGCCTTCACTAATTATAATTCTTTAGATTACGATAGTGGTTTTTCTAATTCATTCGCTTTGATACTTGCCAGTGAATCCTAATCCATATACTTCATTTTATTTATTTATTTTTGAAAAATATACCTCAACTAATATCGATACAAATATATGAAAATGGGAAAATCACTATGCGGACAGCTCTAATATCATAAGTAGCACTTCTTAGGTTCAATAAAAAAATATCCCTAAATCATTGAAATGATTAAATAACCCATTAAAGGGTTTTTATAATTGTATCAAGAAAAATGTCTTGCATTGATAATTAATGTAGGCTAAAGTGTTTTCGAACCTTTGGAACAAGGATCTTGTATTCCACGTATAACGTTGGCATTTAAAATAAAAACCTTAGAAGCACCTTTAATAGCAAGTTCCAGATTCACGAATCTAGTTTCTGTTGCGATAATCGAATCAGCTATCTTTCTCAGGATACCATTCATGCTTATTCCCAATCCAAAAATATTCTGATTATGAATGAATAAGAATTATGCATATTCTATTTTTGTAAGCAAAATTCTCATGTTAATCTGTTTGTTTTACCATGTAATTCATCGAAACATAAAACAGGCTTAAAGGCACGTTCTGTAAACACGAAGCCCCCTTCAAACCACCCGTAACGACTACCCGAAAACAGCCCTTAAATCAATTCAAATGACTCGTCTGCGGGTATGAATGGGTTTAAACTAGAACTAAATCAACAATAGCCAGTACTTAGATCTTTGCCAAAGCAAAGCTTATTGTCATTGTAATAAGCTTCGGTCTTCCAAATCTGAATGTATTTGAATATGATTATATCAAGAACTTTACGTTCGAAGTTCTACGGCGGAAGCCGTGAATAATGAGGAGAACATGGTTTTTTTTTTAGAACCATGGGACGATAAGTGAGGCCGAACAGCTTCGTGGAACACAGCCAGGCTATTCGTTGGAGAAAGCTTTTTCGTTATTTATGCTTTTTTTTAAAACCAACTCGAGTAAGTTAATTTATGCTTTTGATATCCTCTAGTTGTAGTTGGGATTTTAGAAAGAATCGGATCAAAGGTTTTTAGGAAGTGGTTACAAGGGCTAATGGAATTCAAAGTTGGGAATTTAAATACGTAAACTTAAACCCCTTTGGTGGATGGTCGGGGCTTTTAGTGTTTATTGCCGCAGTGAATATATTTAAAATAAATGCTATTAAATGTATTCAATTGATTTAAAAGGATTTTAAGAGCGGAAAATTTTCTTCTTGGACTTTTTTTTTCTTCTGCAAATTTAAGAACTTACTTTGCATATTCTTTGCTTCTTTTAAAAGTAACGAACACGAAAATGTTAAATATTACACTAATAATAGAAAACTCACACAATTAAATAATTACGTTTAAAGTCCTAAAATAACATTGTACAACTTTAATAATACTGGATTCCCGAGGGACTTGAAAATTCTTAAGAACGGTGACGAAAATGATACAAATGTCGATAATTTAATTTGTGTGTAACCACCACTGAAAATTGTTTTCCACAGAAAGTATATATACAGGATAATTCCAACTTGCTAAACAACATAACGATAAAGTGGTATAGTAAAGTAAGAAATATCTTCTAGCATTAACCTAAATTTACTACCACAACTAAAACTTTTCAAGGACGGCGGGAACCCTGTAATATCCAAAATGGGATCACCGCATAGCCTAACTTTGTTATTTAACGGTCAACTTGTATTACAATCATTAGGTGAGAGTTAAAGTGCGATTTAATATAGCAGTTTCAATTTTGGAGAGACGGTAGAGCACACAATAAAGATTGAGAATCGTACCTATTATGAACTGGCTGTTTGTGCGCATTTGAACCGGTAATTGTATTTATCTAAATTATTTTGTTTTATGTCAATTTTATATTTTCTGATAATCATTGCTCAAAATTGCATTCGAATAGGTACAGAATTGTTTCACCATAATTTATTGATTTAGCGACAAATTTGCTAGAGCTACAAGTTAGTCACCAAATTTATAAATTACAATAAAAACAGCTTCTTTAGGGCCGTTTGAATGGAATTTACGGCAATCATTAGAAAATATAGATAATTAACTTAAATTAAAGTACATAAAAGCAAGTTTATCCGAATTAGCCTTAAAAATGATATTTATTTAGTGAAGACGATATTTTAAGTTACAAAATCAAACCTAAAATGTAATTTATTTAATAAACATCTCCCTTTTTGAGGGATTTCTATTCTTGACTAACTTCTTGAAAATAATCGCAATCTGTAAAATATACTCTCCATCGTTAAGACATGAAAATGATCAAAAGCTTGGGTCTCTATTTGCACAAATATTTTAGGATCCAATAAATTGAAATGGTAAAATATTACTTGATTGAAAAACTTCATTGGCCACAAAAATATTTTTGAAGCCTATGTATATTATATTCAAGTAATACTTAATACTAATTATTCACTTACTAATTATTCACTCGAACTCGAGATTGCACATCTTAAGACGTTAAAATCCGATCATTACATCAAAAATTATTAATACGATTCGTTTTCTATTAGCCGTACTACGTAGTTAGAATTATTTGAATAATGACTCAAGTTTATTTTTAATAGCAAAGAAAAAAGTTTATTGCAAGTATTATAAATACCCAAACAGAAAAATGTTGCTACTTTAATGTATATAAATGTTCGCTTACTAAACGTTTAGACTTACATAACGGAGTTCAAACTTTAAAGCGAAAAGAAAAGTGTAAAAAAAAGAACTTTAAATCAATTTAAAATAAAATGAATCTTACTTTAAAGAAAAAGGGGAAAAATCTCAGCAACTTTTCACATTCAAGAAACCTAAAAATGTTAAAATCTCTAAAAACACTAAACTACGCGTTTTTCCTTTCGAACTTAGAAAAGAATAGAATTAAATGAAAGAAGAATTTACGAACTAAAACCGGTAAGAAAACGCATAAAAAGAAATACTTTCAATTTTTATTGCATTAACAGTGGAAATGCTAGTGGAAATTTAAAAGCGAAACTTGTGCTAAAATATTGGCGAACATCCGGGGAGTGAATTATCGCAGCGAATGGTAAGTGCGAGTTTCCAGAAATTTTCACTCGTTTAATGCTAGAAGAAGTGCTTGGCACTTAAAATGCTCTTGCTGTGATAATGTTATAAGTTAGTTTCGCCTCAGTTTATGAGCTCAAAAATGTTAATAAATGGGACTATTAAGGTTTTAATAAAATAAGAAGTAGAGTTTTTAAATACTATGTTCTTTTCACTTTGTAAGCTAGCAATGTCGAAAAAAATTATAAGCTGCATTATTTTTATTTATTAACCTTCTGAGAGCTGATCTTTAAACAGAAGAGAAAAACTAAACTTTTGTTCAGAAATATGGTAACAAAAAATAAATAAATAAATAAACTCATAAATACTATAAAATATTCCTTAAGAAATCGAATTATTAAACTTAATTTTTTAAAAGTTTTTTTAATCATTACAAAAATTTAACTTAATTTTTAGATTTTTTTTTGCATATGATTGCATATCAATGTTTTTTCCAAATGTCGATCCTCAAACAAAATACATTAAATTAAAGTAATAAGATATTTATTTGTCATAAAACTTTCTGAATGGTTACTTGAATCAATTGTTTTAATTTCTAATATTGTTTTTATTATTATTATTAAAAAACTTCCACCAAGGATAGTAAATCAAATTATAATTTTACGTAGGCAACGACTTTGTAAAGGTATACAAAAAAAGAGTAACGCCCTGTACAGTTTTTTAATTGATACAATTGTACCGAATGTTATCCAATATGTTCTACGCTATATAACAAGATGTTAAAACAGATATTAACTAAATGTTTAAATCATTTATTCCATTTAAAAAATTTAATTTGCTACTAAATTGAAATGTTGTTTTTACGCCTGGATCAAGTATTGGGGGAAATTTGCTTTCGTGGAGGACTTTTCGATGGAACTAACCTGCATTTGCGCTACATGTTGAGGAAAACCACGAGAACCTTTCACAATTAGCCTGGAGGCAAGGAAACTCTAACCCATGATCCATCTAACACTGAGGATGTTTTACATCAGCACTGTGGTCGGTGCAAACCGGATGCGCAATTCGTATAGACCAGCCATCGCTGGGATTCGAATCTAGTTCACCTATCCTAATGTTTATAATGAAGAAAATGATTATTTGTTACAATTTAGGTAAAACGTCTTCGACATTAGGTTTGATGTTCATGCAACATTTAAAAAAAATTGAAACTTGTGATGCTATCGGTTCAAGAATTGTTGTAGAAGTCGAGGATAGGTATAGTGGTACCGATAAGACCGAACCTAATTCAATCAATCAATTACAACAAACGTTTGCGAATTACCCTGAATCCTTTAAAACAACGAGGAACTTTTTGTATTCACACGAAATTTAAGAAAATGAACAGCAATCTATATCAAATGTTGAAAGTTTATTCTTTACGCTGAGAGGAAAGAAAACCAAAATTTCCAAATGTATTTTAAATAAATAAACATATCCTATAAAGGATATATTTATTTATCCTTTTTTTGCATCGTAAATATTTCTGCGAGAAGTACTTAATTTTTCAATGAAAACTATTTATGTTTATGGTAAATATATTAATTTTTAAAGATATTCTAGTCATTAAAAAAAAGTCATAAATAAAGTTGACCCGCACTCGTCATTTCCCCCTTATCTCTCGTTCGTAATGAATGGTCCCTTGAAAAACGATTGATCGAAGTTATTATCATTTGCATAAAATATATTGTCCCGTTTAGAAATATGCTATAACAAGAATAATTGTTATTTTAATTCTTTTTATTATAAATATTCTTTTGATGCATGTGTAATAAAAATAATTAATATCATAATTGTTGCTTAATGGCACTTAATTAAGTAATTGGTTGCCTAATTAAGTAATTGGTTGAATTGAAAATTCAAACTTGTTTAACTTGTCTAGCTACAATACTTAAATTATATTAATGAAGCATCATAATTTTGGGGATTAATAGTCGATTTCAATTTAATATCTGTATCACAGTAAACATATAAATATCATTTTCGGAAAATTCCCATTTCAAATTGAAAATTCAAATTTCTTGATTCTAAAGGTTTTGTCAAAGAATTCTTATTTATTTATGCTGACACCAATACCAAAAAAAAAAAAAAAGAAAAAAAGTTTAAAATTTTTTTCTCGATCGTTTCGGAATGTCGCAAGAAAATCTCTCTTATCGCGAAGGTAATTTAAAATCTAATTAAAATCGAGATAACATCAAACGAGAATCCGTCTGGAGTTTCTGACTTAAATGCGAATGTCATTCCCGAATATTCGTAATCGAATAAAAAAAAAAAAAACTTTCTAAAAAAATCGCTTTTTCAACCCCTTGGAATATTACTTACCCCCCTCTTCTTGTACGGTTTCATACCCCTTACCCTGGTACCTTGTTCTCTGCATAGCTTAAAAAAGAAATGAGTGAAATATAATACGTGCAAGCAAAGATCAAATATATTAAAAAATTTCTCCTGAGATATTCTGTAGAAAGCAGAATCGTGCACGAGTTCTTGGAATGTTTTGAAAAGTATGCGGGTAAAAGAAAAAAAAAGGAGATCTACTGCTTGATTTTAATTATATGAGAAAGAAAAAAAAATTTTTTTTCGAAGAATTATTTTGGAAGAGCTCGTTTTAGGTTTTGCTTGAACTAAAAATGGCAATGGTAAATTAGGGTTGGATTTGCTTTATCAAAAAAAAAAATAATTAAAATTTCATTATTTAAATAATTTATTTTAAGCTTTTAAAAATCATAAAATCTAATTATACATCCAAAATTTAATAAAAAATAACTCTCATCGCGTTTTAATCCCATAATGTCTCATACAACTTTCTTAGTTTAAATTAGAGGGGCAAACACAACGAGAAAATTAATTTCTCAAATGAAAGTTGAAGCTCTTTCCAAAACAAACCATCGACGCATTAACTGCGAGTTACATTAAGAATATATCAATCAGAATATTAACGATAACACTATATGATATATATAAATACAACTCTAGGTGATGTAAACCGTAGGTGGTTTTCCTGTTTTTGCTCCCCACGTTATGCAAATTCGGGTTAATTTCATTAAAAAGTCCACCCCAAAAGCTAGCTTGACCACTGCTTGGTTCTGGAGTTTCCTTGTCTTCTGGGTTTGGTTCAAAATTGCAAAGCTACGGAATTGACCATTGATAATCGTTTCTTCAGAATTTAGTTTGTCGTCCAAAGCCGGGTATAAGAATTTGAAAAAAAAAATACTCGGTTGTTTGAAAACTTGTTTTGATGGCGTGAAAGTAGTGCAGAACAATTATTTGTTCGGGGGAAACCTAAATAAGTGGGTTTTAAAGGGTAAAAAGTCTCTTTATGCATCTAAATATTTGAAAGCTGATTTTTACAAATTCTTTAAAATCTTATTTGTAATGCTTTCTCACTAATATCTTTATAGGCTTATGAAAAGTCCTTAAGTAAGTCAGATTTAAAAGGAAAATATGCGTCTGGAAGAGTCTTAAGTTTATTTTCGAACTCGTGTTTTCATAACATGTTTACCACTACGATCTTCATACGATTTTAAGTCATAGGTTCCCATGACTGGCAACATTGCTCAACAGTGATCGGTGAAGATTTTCAGGGGAGGGCCAGCAAGGTTATGGGTATTGGAGGAATGCTAGAGATTTCTACAGAATCGTGAGCAAGCTATTAAAGATATGCAACTCTCTGATTTGATTTTGAAATCTGTTTCATTTAGTATACAGTACATAAATAATAAAGTCTACATAGGTCATCCTGAAAACAATCATAAACAATACTATTCATATCACAGATTTTTAATAATATGTAAGAAAAATTAAGTCTAATTAAGTATTTAATTAAAACTGCAAAATATTATGTTGAATTTATTTCTATGCCAACATTTAAATATATTTATGTAAGTTATTTTCAGCAAAAGTTGTGTGAAAAATATTGTTTTGATATAATTGTGTTGGTCATTAAGAATATTTCCAAAGAATTAACGGCAAGATTATCGAAGTGTATCATAAAAAATACTATAAGAAAAACTTAAAAATCTAAATTTTTTTAAAATTTATTTATAACTGTCATTGGTTTTTGTTGCAAGAACGCGTTGAAAATTTTCTGCCTTGCAGATTAGTGGCAGTTCAGGAAAAGTTGGGAGCCTCTAAATTTAATTTAATTTAAGACGTATTCGAACTGTTAGACATTTAAAGTCATTTAGTAATCAATGTGAGTAGGTTTAAAGCAAATATTTTTTTTTCTGGGGGTGTTGAGTTCTCAAAAAGTCTATATGTGGGACTTGTGGATTTGTGGGACTTGATAATATTCTATTAAAATTTTCCAAAATGTTTTACTTTATAAATAAGTGCGTATTTGCAATCTTAGAAAAAGCCCCTGAAAAATAACAGTTTGGTTGCAAAACAGTTTTAATTGAGCTAAAATTAGATTTACAGCCAGGAAATGCATTTATCGAAACAGTATCTCTGTAACTATATTACAAATTTACACAATTTTACAGTTTGCTCATTTGAGGTTTTCGAAATTTTAAAGCAGGCTGCAGCCCTATCAGACATCTCATTTGCAATTCCACAAAGACAGGAGGACAGCCTACAAGGCTTACTTGTGAGAAGCTTACTTAGTTTAAATAGCTTAAAAACGAATCAAAATTTTCATTGTTTATTCAATTTTCCCGCTTATACAAATGATTGCTGGAAAATTATTGTATCACTATTTTATTTAAATTACTGAAAAAATTCTTTTAACCTCAAAAGAGTAAAACCAACAGTATCTGACCCCAACAAAGGAGTAAATTCAAATACATATTAAAGAAGAATTTTGGATTTATAACATTAAATTGCTATACTCCTATTTTCAGTGAGATGACGCAATCGCATATTCAATAAAATAAAACTATTTTTTAGTCATTTATCTATGTGTTATTTGTCTAACCAGCTTCAGTAAAGTAGATGCAAATGTGTCTTACCGCAATGGAGGATTAAATCCACTAACTCGTGTTACTCTTTTCTTTTATATAATTATGACCAGAGGATACCACTCATTCAGTTTTATCGAACTATTTCTTATTTTTATAACTTTCTCCTCACTAACAACGCGCCGTTTAAATTTACAGACACGTTATTTGTTTTCAAGAAAATTAAGTTATAAATTATCGACGTTCACATTCATTGACTGCCCAAAGCAAACAACATCGGCAAAGCCACTTCATCCTAGTGTCTGCAAAAATTATAAACAATCGGAAAATTCATTTAAAAGATACACGGAAACTTATATTTCCCGTTGAATAACCCGCAATGTTTATACAAAACTGGTTCGTGACCGAATCTAAAAGTCCGAATATTTGCTCTCAAAATTTCAACCATCCCAAAACACATCACGGCAAACACTTACTAAACAAAAGGAACTCGGTCTAAACAAAAATTGTCTAAAGTTATAGTTTGTTGCTTTTGTTCCAGATATAAAAGTGGATATATAAAAGGAGTGTGGTGCTTGCGTGACAACTTATTACTGGCTACAGCATGCTAATATGTGAGGACCTACCGTCTTCCATTACTGGACACTCGTCGCTCTTCCGATTTCGGTTTCCGAAACACGGGTTTAAAGTAAATGGAAGGTCCTTTGTCTCCGGAAAAGTTAATTTATTTCTAGGGTAATTGCTGGCTTGTTTTACTGCATTTTATGGCAGGACTGGTTTTGAACTCAAGTAACGATCAATATTAATTTTTTTTCGCTTGTATGAGTAGAGACAGTAAAGTAAAACAAAGATTTTTATGACCTTCTAGGGACAAACTATCTTGACCAGATTTTTTTCCTTTCATCCTTGCTTTTTTATTTCTGCGATATAGTTTTTTTTCCGTAAAATTAATAAAACATTCATAATTGCACAAGCAGTCCAAAAGTTGATTTTTGATAATTTTTCTGAAAAAAGTTCCGAAAAGTACTGGGCGATAGTTTGTTGGGGTTGAAATGGAGTATTACTTCTTAGTCTAAAGAGAGTTCGAAAAAAAGTTTTTGTTGCTTTTGCTCCAGATGTAAAGTACAACTATAAAAAGAGTATATATATACATATATATATATATATATATATATATATATATATATATATATATATATAATACAAAAATTAAATACTTTTGTATTAATAAAAGCATTAAAACTTCATTCCTTTTTATTAAATATCTTTAGTAAAAGATAAGGGTAGAAATTCTATTTTGGGACTTCAAGGCTAAAAACATGCCAATGAATAATAATTAGATTAATACTTCAAAAGAGAAGTTATTTTAAGATCTTTCACTTCCATATAAGGAAAGATTAAACGATTTGCTTTGAGTAATAAATAAATTTGATGAGGCGTAAGAATACAGAAAAAACCATATGGCTGGACTTTTTACTCTGTTTAATCATCCTATAAAATGCAGAGCGCTAATTTTGGCGTGGCTTTTTGTTGTTTGTTTTGCTAACATAGAATCCGTCAGCTTAGACGGGATATGTGTCCCCCCTCTCCCGCTTTGGAGAGGGGTTAAACTGCTATTTCACCATCGCAACTTAATAAAAGAAGATTATGCACAACTGGACTCTTCAATCATGTTGCTCTCAATACTAATTTACTAAAAAATCATTAGATATATATATATATATTTGTGTGATACTGATATTTGTGTGGCAAATTTTTTATTGGCTACTTCATGCTAATATGTAATAAACTACCGTCTCCCATAACTGGACACTCGACACTTTTTCAATTTTGGTTTCCAAAGCACGTGTCCGAAAAATCTTTAGTTCCCGGAAAAGTTAATTTATTTCTAGCGTAATTGTTGATTTGTTTTACGGGGCTTAATGATCAGACAGTTTTTGAGTTCAAATTATAATGAATATTTTTTTTCTTTTATGAGTAGAGACAGTAAGATTTAAAAAAAAAATTATGAGTAGAGACAGTAAGATTTTAAAAAAAAAAAAAAAAAAAAAAAAAAAAAAAAAAAAAGATTTTGCTGGCTTTCTGGAACCAAAACTGTCATGCCCAGAGACTTTTCCTTTTATCCTTTCTTTTCTATTTCTGGTTTTTTTTTTTTTTTTTTTTTGAAATTTAATAAAATATTCCAAGTTTCACAAAGAGTTTAAGAATTAATTTTTTAAAGTAAAAATTACAATGTTTTCTGAGAAAAGTCAGAATACCCCGTTCGTAGGGGTAAGATGAATTATTATTGTCAAGCCTAAGAGGAATTAGAAAAAAAAGTGTTTGTTGATTTTATTCCAGATATAAAGAAGAGATGTAAAAAAATTGTAATTTTTGCGTGCCGATTTCTTACTGGCTTTTGCACGCTAAAATAAGATGTCCTACGTTCTTCCAATTAAGAACTCTCGTCGCTTTTTTCGATTTTTCCCCCCGAAACACGCCCCTAGAAAATTCTTTGTATCCTTTGAAAATCATTTCACTATTCTGAAATCAAGTAAGATCTATATTATTTTACCAAGTTTAATAAATATGTAGAGAAAGTAAAATAAAACTAAGATTCTGATGGCCTACTTACTCTAGGGCCAAACTATCCAAATTAGAGAAAATTAAATTATTTTCGTAAAGCGTCAGAAAGTTGCTGTTTCAATACTATTATTGTAATAATATTGTTTTTCTGAAGAAATATCAATTTAGGTTTGGCAATCTATTGAGATTTGACATCATATTACTGTTTATTTATTACATATATGAGTACAGGAAGGAAATATTTCTAAATAGTATTTTATTTCGCGCATGATTTTTTTTTCCTGAAAATACTTACCCCATTTGTTTGGGTTCATTGTTTATTTATAGTGTATCAGAGTGCCTTATGAAATGAAATTTTACTTCAAAACTATATTTATAAATGATTTCTGTTTCAACAGATAGTCAAATTACCCCGTCAATTCAGTTTATTGTTTATTTATAGTACATCTGATAGTATATCTGGGAGCCTAACGGAGGGAAATTTTATTTCAATACCATTTATGAACGATATAATTTTTATTTTTATCGAAGAGTCAAATGACCCCATTAGCTCAAGCTTTTAGTTAGTTTATAAATATATAAGGGGACATAATGGATGAAAATTTGATTTCAATATTTTATGTGAATGATTTCTTTTTTTATAAAAGAGACAAATTACCCCATTATTTGGAGTTTATTGTTTATTTATAGTATACTAGAATACCTAATAGAGGAAAAATTTGTTTCAATACAATTTATGAATATTTTTTTCTTTTTTTTAAGGTATAAGATTCAGATTGCCCTGTTAGTTTGGGTTTAATGATTATTTACAGTAATATCTGGCTAAACAATGATGAGCAAATTTTGTTTCAACTAATGATATTTTTCTTTTAATTAATGATATTTTTCTTTTAAAAATCAAATTAACGCTTTTATCTAATACAATTTTCTGTGAATGATATTTTTTTCTGTTTGAAGTCAAATTACTCTGTTTTTGGGGGTTGAAAAAGTTATTATTTTTAAACATATTTTTAAAAAAATGCTTGCACATTTTAAAAATATGTTGTAGGGTTTACTTTTGCCTGAAAAATTTCGTTTTAGATAAACTATTTATTCTTCAAAAGCACCGCTGTTTCTGTAATAAACCTATTTCAAAAGCGACAAAAGTCGTGTAAGGGAGAACAAAAAATTGCAAAGGTATGTAATAGAATCTTCTTCGCTTAAGAGTTATAAGAAAGAAAAAAATTTATCTAGCTTTCTTTAGATTCTCACATTAACGGCTCAACTTTCCCCATTAGAGCGCCAAACTTCTTTTTGGCGGAACTTAAACTGTTAAAGAATGCCGTACTTTGAGCTTGATGGGGAAAATCTGGGATGCAGATAATAAGTACTGTTACCATAATATTATCTGAGAATGTTTCTTCACTATCATCTGCATGCATATCTTGATTTAAATAAGGTATGCTCGGAAACTGTTATTTTAAAAAAAAAAATAAGTTTCAGAAAATAGAATTTTTTTTTTTAAGACAGAGGTTGAAAAAAGAAACAAAAACATTGAATTCAGAGATACACATGTTTAACTATTATATTGTTTGAAGTAAGATGAATTTTATTTAAATTTAAATATTTTAAAATTATTTAACAAATGGTTAAACATTTTAAAGCTGCTTCATTGGTGTGCAGTTTTATTAAAAATGAAGCTATATATGAAGCTTTATTCACGTAAATAATAATAAAAAAATAAAAATAGGTAAGTTTTATTTCTTAATAATTATTTATTTTTGTTTACTTAATCAGAAAATATCGGTGCATATTTTGAGTCTTAATTAGTTTACGTTTTAATTTGTTACTTTTGTAATTAATTTTTGAAAAGTCTGAAATTCCAACGAAAATCGATAAAATTTTTTGAAAAATAAAATTTCAAAAACCTTAATTTCTTTCTTCAAATATGTAAGAATTTGTTTAAATTCTAGCAAAATTTAAATCCCAACTAAATATTTTATAATACTTCAAAAATTTAGAAGTTGAAGTTCCTTTTTTGGAAGAAATTATTTCCAAAAAAAAGTGTACAAGGAATTTACAATGAAAGTAGAAATTTCTGAAATTTCCGAATTCTGATTTTTTAAATGCAATAATTATTATTTTACTTAACAATATCATAAAAAATATTTAAAAAATTTTCGAAAAATACACACATGCATATATTTAAAGTTAACATGAAAAATTTTTTACAATATTTTTTAAGTCAAACAAGATTTCATTGTTAAAAAAGAAGGAGTGTTATATAGATATTTATTTCTTATTAAAAATAGTGGCTTTGAGTTAGGTATTTTTGAAATTAAAAAGTATTTTCGTCAAACTTGCAAACAATCTATTTTCAAGAAACTATGTCACAGAGTATTTGAAAATTTTTTGATCGAGTATTTTTCACAAAACTTATGAAACTTCCTAATTCACAGTTTTAAAAAAACTCTTTTCTTACGAACGCAAGAAGCGAATTGTTATAAATGAACTTAATATTTAATTAGCTTAGGTTTATCTAAACATGATGTTAGTAATCTACTAACAATATGACTAGATAAACTATTTAAAATATTAAGTTCATTGCAAATAATAAGAATTAATTAGTATTATGAATTCTAAATCAATAATTATTATACTAAAACATGCATAAATAATTCTAAACTAGCATAATACCAAGACAATTAGTATCAATTAATATTTTTGTTCCTTAGATGAGTAATAATGTGATTATAATGATCAATGTGGTCATAAATAAACTAAATATAGAGTTTGTTACAAGAATTGTTAGTTCGATACTAACAATATATATATAAAAATAATCCAAAATTAATTAAATATGGAGATCATTACTAACTATAATTGATATAGCTTGTCGTCAATAATTTGTTATCATTAATTAATATCGTTAGTTCATTGCTAGCAATATGTGAAAAATTGCTAACAGTAAGAGTGTATTTTCTAACAAATTAAATATAAGTTCATTACTGACAATTATCTATAAACAATATTACTAGTATCTATTTAAAAATATTAAAAAACCAATTTAAATCTACTTTAGACATCAAGACATCAGACACATTTAGACATCAAACAATTTAAATCTAACATCAAGTTTATCGCAACCAATAAGTATTCATAAGCATTTTTAGTTCATTACTAATAATAAGCATAGATAATTCAAAAATATTTAAATAATGAGCTCATTACTACCAATAAGTATTGTTAGCTCATTGCTAACAATGCGTATAGACAAACAAAAATAAATTAAATTTCGAGTACTTTACTAATAATTAGTATCAATTACTATTGTTGGTTTATTACCGACAATATATGAAGATAATTATGAACTAATTAAATAGGGGATTTATTAGTAATTAATTAATAGCATTATATGTTGGTAATTAATTCGATCTTTAATTAGTTTATAAATATTTATAAATTTAGTTAGATATTAATATGAAAGTTATAATAGACTAGTGTCCGTAACCCATATTCTAAAAAAATATAAAAAAATAAATATATATATCAACGGCTCAGTGAAAGAAAATTAATAAAAAAATGCGTGATTTATTAGTTTTCTTTTTTCGTGTTTGACTTAGAATTGACATTCGTTCAGTAAATAAATGAGATATTTTCGGACAATGTCAGGGAGAAACAGGGGTTCTTTCTTCTAATGGCATTCAATCATCTGATTTATTCATATAATTCTGTTCTTTATTCTTTTTTCTCATGTATTTGAAAACGACATTCGAAATAACGATGGTTATCACGACATATGACACTTGCCTACGTCGCCTCACAATGCAACTAGAATCACGGTACAGCTGTAAAATTTATCACCAGTATTTGGCGAAATGAATTTGGTGAAATGAAAAGTATTTGGCACCAATATTCGAATTTTCTTATTGACTTTTGTTCGTTATTTTTAGAATAATTATAAACCGCTAATAGAAGTTTCAGAGAAAAACTATTTTCTTAGTAATTATTTTTTCGCTGAATCGAATAATAAAGTTATATGCGTTTCAATGTACTTATACCACCGAGCGGTGTGCCGAGAGAAGACAAAGAAGACATAAATTTGACTATTTAGGTAACACCATTACTTTAAAACCATTATTTTCATGTATTTTGATTATGAAATTAAATTTCTTTTTAATGTTCTTCTCAAGCAAATTATTTTATGAAAAATAAACTAGGATTTTAAAACAAATTAAATATTCTTTGCGTTTAAGAAAACTTAAAAATACTTAGCATTAAATAATAAATTTATTACCTTAGAAGAATTTCCGCAAAATATTTTTAAAATATAGATCTAAATTTTTATTAATACTTTTCCATTTTTTTAAATAAATTGTTTTTATTTAGATTAAGAACGATAGATTAAGAACATTTAGATTAAGGACGAATTGTAATTGTTTAATTGTCAATTGTAAATTTAAAAAAAACGTTTTTATTTATTTATGTTTAAATAAATTGTTGTTAAACATTTTCAATTTTTGCCTCCTTCATTGCTTACTTCAGATTTTATGGGAGCATTGAATAAAAAGTTAGCATAGGCATCCATATTCCTGATAGACTAGCTTTGAATTGTATCTTATGTAAAGTTTTGCGCTAATTCGAATAAAAACTAAACCTAGTTGTTAGAACCAATAGTTTGGAAATTAAAATGGTAATAAATGTTTATAACGTAATTTCTTATTGAAGTACAATTTTTATAACTATGCATATATACGAAACTGACGTTGATATCTCGATAAACCAGGAATTGTTTATTGAATCTTTTTGTTTTATTAAGTACAATAAATTCAAAACTAAGTCGGTACAATTTATAGCTTTAAAGTAGTAAACAGTTTATGAGAGAAAATGTAATTTTTGACTTATAAAATTTAGATCCAAAAAATATTATTAGTTTTATCGGCCTAGTTTATAATTATATTGGATTTGGTCTGCAAAAATGCATGACATGCAATGTGTTACCTGTCTATGTAACAATATCAGCTGGATAAATAGGCAGGTATAAGTACAAAATTGAACTTTTTTAAAAAAAAAAAAAAACTCCTCTTATTCAGCGTTAAGAAGAAAACATCCCTCAATAGTCCAGATCGCAATGTCAAATGCTTAAATAGGTGTAAGTAAAATAACTATACATTTCATACAAAAAACTCTAACAACTCCTAAACTATTAGACTTATAGATTTAAGATTGGTTTTGTTAGATTTATTGTAAAATAATAAATTGGAGATAGCAATACTTGTCTAGATAGCAATATTTGGTTTCAATTCCATTTAATTAATTCTCTCTATAATTTTTTTCAAAGCAGTTACGAATCCCAAATGATCATCGTTGTTTTTCTGATTTTACAAAAGAATAATAACAATACTTACGCATTAAAATGCAGATGGGATGTTATTGGAAACTTGCAACTCGAGAGGAATTGAAGTGATTATTCTTAACCATGTGATTTAAATTAGATCTAATTGGATACCGGTATACGACGTCACGCGTATGTGTCAAACCTGATTGGCTCCTGCCATAAATACCACGATTTACCTACAATGACGTCAGTTGCAGGTTTCCAATTGTGAAATTTATATATGTGAGTAAAAAAACAATTTTTTATAGAAACGTTTCTAAATAAGTTTGTTAATGAATTTTTCACATAAATACCTAAAGAAAATACTTTTTTTGTGATTTTCTTTTAACAAATAACTTCTAAATAAAAGCCTTTCAGATGAATTTCTTTTCATAAATGGCTAAAAATAGATATTTCTTAAATTAATTTCTTCGAATAAATGGTTTAGGGATAAAATTCCTGTAACCAAATTTTTTTTCTACAAAGGTTTTCTAAATAAAGAACTTCTCGGAAGAATTTTAAGGAATTTATTCTAATGAATAATTTAGATGTGCAGTATATCTTTTCTTTTTACAGTGCATTAAAAATTAAAAAAAAATATTTTCAGACGGATATATTTCCACGAATATGTTATGAATAAAATTTTTCTAAAATCTTCTTTTGATGAATGACTTCTACATGAAAAGTTTTCGAATGAATTTCTTCTTTTAAACATCTTAGGCATGCGATTTCTAGTGAATTTTACTTCTAACTGAATTTTTTCGTTGCTCTACGGTTAGCAGGACGCAAGCGAAAAGTCGCCAAAAAATATAGACAGTTGAAAACTTTTTCCTTACCTCTTTTATCTCTTTTTTTTTATACACTGAGCAAAATAGCTGTTCACAAAAAAATAGTGGGGGAAAAATATATAAATAAAATTGAAAAATAGCAGAATTTCCTTGAGTCTGGTTAACGAAAAAAGTACCTTTTTTCTAAGGAATCTTTCTAATATATGTCTACGGAATATAATATCTGAAAAAACTGCTCTTATTAGTAACTAATGATTTTTTTAATAAGTAGTGAATAAATGAAAATTTTTAATGAACTTCGTTTGATTAATGTCTATGACAAAATATGTGATTAAATATAGGAATATTTCTAATGAACTTCTTTGAATAAAAGATTTCAGAATGCAATTTTTTTTAAACGGATTGGTTTAACAAATCGTTTTTAAATATTAAAAAGAAAATGTTATAATGAATAACATTGAAACGGAATTAATTCAAAAGAATTCTAAACGAAATTTCACTTAATAGAAATAAAATCTCATGAATTAAAATATAGTTTGGCGAGATAGTTGAATTTATTTCTTAGTTTGGCAACCATTTTTGCGTGCCAAACAGGAGCCGACAGTACGACGGAATGGACAGAGAAAAAAAAGTCGAATCTGGAATGGCGTGTGGCAGAGACTCGTAAAATATATTTACAGACCTTTTTTTTTCTTCTCCCCAACGAGCGTGAATTGTGGTGAAATGGAAGGGGTGTGAGGGAAGGGAGATAAAAAAAGTTTACATTAAACATGAGAATGCTTTTATTTTCTTGACTTTTTGTTCGTGCTGGAAAGCATTGGGTGATATTGCTCGACTTGTGTTTGCCCGCGTGATTCATTTTGTTGGCGACGGCTTGACCCCACAACTAGCTCCGAAAAAGAGTCCGTGTGAAAATGGCTTAACAAATTTGGTTTTGTAACTTTAATTAACTTTAAAAAACTTTGTGTAATAGGAAGAAAAAAAAGGATTGCGGAACGAATTTTAGTTTTGGTATTTTAGTTTTTCCTCATAAAAAGTCTGGAGTGTTTAATGTGGTGTTTTGAAATTAAATATTTGCTTTACTTTTAGATTTTAAATATAAAACATATGTGCTCTGATAAATGTAAGCTTTTTAATTAGAAAACATATTTTCTATTTAATGACTATCTTAAGGGTGTTTTAAAATGCAAGTTGAATAATTATTTAAAATTTTATGAACCCCTATTTAATAGTTAACAGACATAAATAAATTACAAATCATTTAATGCTATACGATTCCATAATGGTATACAATTAAACAA
This sequence comes from Parasteatoda tepidariorum, assembly GCF_982258835.1. Taxonomy (NCBI): domain Eukaryota; kingdom Metazoa; phylum Arthropoda; class Arachnida; order Araneae; family Theridiidae; genus Parasteatoda; species Parasteatoda tepidariorum. The sequence goes on from NC_141757.1 coordinate 101,571,561, forward strand.
TGATACAAAATTTTATGGATAATGTTATATTTAATATAGCATAAAAAATATATTTTTAAACCATGTTCAAAAAAAGAAAGAACTCTGAATATCTTTTGATCTAATAATTTGATTTTTATGTAGTAGGACTCAATTTTAATGGCTTTAAGGTATATTTTCAAATATGTTAATAAATGCAGACGCTATTTTAAGTAACCAAATCAAACACAAAAACGTACTATTTCTGAATAAATTTACCTTTTTATGAGTTTTTTGGTTTTCTGACACTCAAATGTAGGGGGTAGCCACAATTTGGAAAATAGAGTCATAATTGTGTGATCAGAAGTGAGGTCCTAAGTTTTGTACTTCTAAATGTTAATTCTACTTTTTGTGTATTTCGTATTATCTTCAGAATTTTTTAAACGAACGAAAAATATTTTGCACGCAGTAATGAAATTCGTTTTTCCAAAGATAATATACGCAGAAATAATTTCTATAATTATTTATTATTTTTTGTCATTTTAATCACAAAAAAAATTCAATGGCTCGGCATACAAGTTTTTACATAATTTTAATGATCATATTTTATAATGCGAACTACAAAATGTGAACGAAATCGTTTGAACAGTATGTGACAAATCGAATTTATGTCGTATATTTAAAGTTCGATTTCTTAATAAATTCCCCCCGATTTTGTCAAAATTTTGTATTTTGTCATATAAAATTACATTTTTTAAAATGATGTAAAACTCTGTATACTTTACATTTTCGAAATATTTTCATCTAATATTAAAAAGAATGAAATATAATAAATAGTTATTGAAATTAATTTTTGCAGGGAATTATCTTTGGATAAACGAAATTTATAATTGTGTGCTAAAATTTTCGATTCACTTAAAAAAGTTGCGTGATATACGCAAAATACGCAGGCGAATTACGCAAAAAGTTAAAATTAACTAATAGAGGGCGAAACTTTGGATTACTCTTTTGACCATTTGGGACCATATATCCTGATTGCGGCTACCCTCTCTGTATTTGAGTGTCAATTACGTTGAAATAATTTTTTTTCTTCAGAGAAAGTAAGTATTTGATTTTGTTATTTACAATATCATCTGCACTAATTAATTAGCATAATAGAGGTTTTCCCTTGAAACCATTAAGATTGAGTAGTAGTAAGTGAAGATCCGCTCATTAGATCAAAAGTAATACAGGGTGATTCATTTTTTTTACGCACTGCATTAGTTTAAATATATAATATATTTTTGGTTTTCTGATAAGTAAACTTGTTTTAGAATATATATTTTTCCTCGTGTTTTGAAATTTTTAGTAGTTCAAAAGTTATTAGTCTAAGAATAAATTTATAACATATTTAATTCATTGCTCATATTGTTTCGATGTTTTTGTGGTTGCTACATTACCTTTTAGACCAATTTTTTTTGTTAAAAGGAAATTTTTAATAAAAAGACAATAGATTTGTGGAATTAAAAAGAAACTTTAAAATGCTTTATACGATTTAATGTTTTTTTTTTATCCTTAGACTGTGAAGAAAGTTTGAAATTAATAGCTCCTGTCATAAATGGACGAAAATAGAAATTTGAGAAAAAAATAGTCAGCGGAAACTTTTTTGCTACAGAAGAAAAAAAGAAACTCATAATCCTTTCTGAAAAATTTCTAAGGCAAAAAAAACTTAAAGCCCGATTCTAAAATCCAATTTGAAAATCGAATTTGAATTGAGTGTCGAAAATCGAATGTTCCATTTACTCCCACTCTATCCTTCATCCCGTTTTTTCCCTAAAATCTTCCAGGCATTGAATTTCCCCTCTCTCAACACCCATTAGCGTTTGGCAATAAATGCTTCTATACGAATTCTAGAATCATCAGCAGAAAAATCATCTGAACTCAGATTATCAAAACAGAAAACGATAATAAAAGGGCACATTAACAAGAAAAGGTTTTAATAAACAAAACTGCAGCTCTCGCTTTCAAAAAGTTTTGGAAGCCAGGATAAGGAAAAAAAATCGAAAAAAGAACGGATACAACAATTAAGACCCCTTCTTTGTTGCCGTGCATGACTTTTTGAATCGACTAACTCAAAGAAATTGAGTGAAGACAGACAAGTGTTTTGAAAAGAACGTTTTTTGTTTGTCTGTTTTTGTTCGATTTTTTTCTGCTATCTTTTTATTCCAGAGCTTTTTGCTGATTCTTTTTTATATCCCTTCTCGTTTATTTTTAGAGACGAGATACAGTAAAGATGATGATAAAAAAAAGTTAATGACATTTTTGTTCGAAGATTTCATCGCGCCGATGCACCCCCCCTCCCCCTCCCTAAAGGAGGATTCTTTTGTTCTTGTTTATCTGCAAGGAAACAAAATATTTAGTTTGTATGCATGCAACTTTCTTGTTTACTTCTTGACATCTGTATAAAAGAATTAAAGAAATTAGAGATAAAAAGGGAATTTTTTAGTCGAATTTTGAATTAATTCATTGTTTTTATAACAATAGAAATATGATGTTTATTTTTTTCAGTTACAGGGGTGAAACTCTGGAAACTTTCTATTTTGGTTTTTTAAAATTAAAAATGAAAGGTTTTCACAATTTATCATTAATATTTTAAGAGTAGCTTTGATACTGAAATCTATATCAAAGAGGTTTTAATAGTTATTTCTGTTAAATAAGTAATAATTAGAGGCCTTTTTGTTTGTATTTTTATTGTTTGCGTTCTTTATTTTTCGGTTTTTTTTTCTTTCAAATTATGATTTTTCTTAAATTTTGTTCTTATACGGTTTTTTTTCTTTTTCCTTCATTTTTCTAGAAATTTAATCTTATTTTCAAAGCTTTTTGTAGATTTTTTTGTTTATTAATTATGTTGAAAGTAAAAATAAAGTTGATGCTAAATATAAAATTAATGATAATTTTATTCAAAGATTTCCTCATACCGATATACATTATAGGTTTATTAGTTCTTGTTTACACGAAAGAAAACAAAATATTATCTATGCATGTACTGGGTGTCTTGTAATGATCGCCCTTAATACGTATGTTTAGAATCCTTGTCAAAAGTGAAGTAAATAAAGCATATATATTTGGGAATGGAAACTGTTATTTAAGCAACGAAAGAAAACGCTGTCGAAATTCAACAAACCTTTTTACGTGGCTGAAAAAGAGAAAACAGAGTTTTTGCTACTCCTCCAAAATTCAGATCATCGAACTCGGTTTAAAAAGTTATTATGACTGTTTTATGTTTTCTACCATGCCTTTTTCAATTGTGATTTTATAGATTTCAGTTTTATTTTCATTCCCGATTAAATATTAATATACGATCTCTATTTTTTTGCTTCATTAATAACAAATATTTTAAAAGTACTTATTTTGAAATATACACTAAAAAGACACTTATTACAATGTTGATATATTTCTATCTTAATTTATACTTTTGTCTGAAATAATTATATAAATTAGACATAAAACATAACTTCGACATTAATATATTTTTTTACAAAATAATAACCAGTATAATGTTTGCTGATCGATAAAATATCGCGTAAGACCCATTTTGGGTCAAATAAATATAACGTTACGCTTGGATAGATTACTTTCGTTGTTACCTAATGTACTGTTTTATATATTTAGGAATTTTGCCAATGTGCGTAAAACAAAATTCATGAAGCTGCATCGACAAAACCTTTGTTTCTACGTCATAATGTGATTGTGACCCTCAAATTCAGTCAGAACACCTATTAAAACCGATCCCAAAGAGCTCAAACGACCAGAAGAAACAAATTCTCCTAACTCTAGTTCATCGCCAAGCAAACGTCTCGGAAAACAACGTTTTGGCCGGACGTGGCGCCATTTCGGAAAATGTTAATCAACCACCTTATCCAGAAAATTCTCCACTTCCAAACCAACGTGATCGGCATGACGAAGATCTCCAAAACGTTCCACATAGATCTAAATTCTGCTGACGCTTTGGTTCAGTCTCCTGCCGCAGTAACGGAGATAAGAGTCCAAACAACAGCAATTTCGTCCGGCTACTAAACCTCCGGGAAACATCCATTTGAAGTCACCAAGATAAGAAAGTCCGGCAATGACGAAGCAACTGGTAGAATAAAGAATGGCAGGCGCCTTTAAAGATCGCTGTTGTCTGTCTGAGTTCCTTTTGCTGAATTGGCTGTTTTGAATGCTTTTGGCTTAGATGGGGTTACAAAGATAGGATATATTGTGCCTATTAGATTACTAGGCGGATTTTCCCTAAAATCAGTTCTTAGGAAGTGGGATTAACCCAATTTAGGAATCGATGAGGAGATAGTTGCTTGATTTGGACGCGTATATTAGAAACAAAGTGAAAATTCGTATAAAAAAATATACATTTGCACAAATAAATAAGAATTAGAAATAAGTGGTAATTATATAAATAAAGTTATTCAAAAAATATGGTACTAGGACGCAGAAAGTTTAGCTTACCAGGGAGTAGGTTTTCAACACCGGTTCCATGACACAAAGATGTCCCTATGTCCTTTTCTCTTTCTATTTCATCTGCCTTTTATATAATATCGTTTGATCAGCTTATCTAGAGAAAGTTTTGTTTGATGCTGTTCATCGGATGTTCATAAAAATATCTATAAGAGAAAATTAATTCATTTTTAAATGCACTCAATGGATTAACATTTGATTATTTTAATTTATCAGCTTTTAATTACGATCCATCTTTTTAGGAAAAGAAGTACTTCCGTTTTTATTTTTGCAATGTTTGTATGAACTGTAACAATTATAAAGCTTTTTATGCGCTTGTTATAGCAGCAAAATGAAACATATAGGGGAGAGTCGGGTAGCACCACCCAATTAAGGAGTATTGCTTATATTTCTGTATAATATATAGTAATAATCAATATTTTTGTAGGTTTCTATTGTTTTACCATCTAATTAAATAATGCAAAAAGAATAAACCAAAAAAAGAATAGTTTAACTTAAAAAAAAAATTAAAAAAACATGTTTTCAGCTCTTTTTAAAATGTGTCGGGTAACACCGCCCAGTTTCAAAAATTATGTTTTTTGACTGTTTTTTCAGGTGTAAATGAAAGTGACCAATGTATTGACAATAGATAAACCTCATTTATCATTTTTATCACAAAATTATTTTATTTATTACATATTTATATACTTTTAGTGAATTCTATCATTTAATAACAATTCTTTAATAACAACAATATTTGTTGTTAAAAATGCATATAACATTCAAATTTGAAGTAATAAAATAATAATCTTTGCAACCGTACATTTATCGACGAAATAAAATTGGGCGGTGATACCCGACATTCATGTGAGCGTGGCTACCCGAAATCCAATTTTTTTGTAAAATTTCTAATTACTCGAACAATTTTTCACATAAAAACTTCTTTCTTCGTGCAAATTAAACTTAAGACTACATACTTTAATGCTGTATGTATGGAAAAAATTATTTTTTTAGTATTAAAATGAAGTTTAATCGAAACATTCAACCAATTTTTCTTAATTTCATGACTACTGTATTCAACATATTTTTAAAACAATTGTTTACCATGTTAACAGCTGTATAAATGCTTGAAACTTTGAGAATAATCTTTTTTTAATATAACAATTAATGTCCGATGGCTCATTGACTTGAAAAAATATTCTATACATATGAAATTGACTGTGGGCGGGGGTACCCGACTCTCCCTTATATTTATTTTATTCATCCATTGTTTTTTATCGAGGTACCATAAATGTTTTATTCCGTTTGTATCATTTTATACAAAACAATATAAATATTTGTTTTAATATGATTAAGTAATTTTATTCAAAGTAATATGAATATTGTGTTTATTCAAAACATTACGAGCAGTAGTTCTTTTAAAGATATTTATTGTATTCGAAATCTGAATGATAAAAGATACGTTCGAAAGTGGTTTTTTTTAACATAATATTATTTTATTATAAGAATTAATTTTTAAATAGTAATATGAATACGATGAGATAAAATTAAATATAGTTTTTAGCATTTTTTTTAAACAAATAGCTTTGGAATTTGTTTAGTTGTATTATTATCATTTTTGTTTAGTTATATTGTCTTTGTGATTCGTTAAGAAAAATCAATTATATTTGCATTTTCGGTATTTTCTGGCAATTTGAACTTATTTTTATTTGAGTATATCAATATAAAGAAAGCGTTAAAAATTTTTTTCTGAAGTTAAAGAAAATAGTATGGTGAAAAACGTTAAGTTGACAAATGTAACACAATTTAAAATGTGGAAGTTCAAGCAAATATTAAAAAAAAATACTTTCCATTGTTTCTTTCCATCCAACTACTTAAGTAACTTTTTCTCACCTTTTCAAAAGCAACATACTCTTAAATTTTAAATTTAAGATAGTCAATGAAATTTATACTTTGCTGCTTATCTGTATTTAAGAGTAAACAAAATTGGAAGCGGCATTAATAAGTATTATAATAATATTTAAAAGTTTGTCCATATTAATCATCATAACCAATGTTTCTAGAGTGAAACAAAACTTAGTAGCTTTCATCGTAAAATATCTCGTAAATTGTAAAATATTAGTTATTAAAGTAACATCCAATGTTCGAAACAAGCTCAGTTGCATTTTTGATAACCAACCAAGTTTGCGATTCTTGTCGAATAGCAAGAACCATCGAAGAATGCTTTTCCCCTTGGCGCTTTTTCGCAGTTTTATTTAGATGTTTGTCTCCTCCCAAGACTAAAATCAAGATTAAATATGGCTACGTCTTAGCATCAATACTCAGCCCAAGAAAAAGAGAAGAAAATCGGAAATGAAGAATAATGATGCCTTGTCTTTTCTTGGAGTCCCATTAGCGGGGAGATTCTGCGGGGAGAAATAGTAGGATGTGCACAACCCATTAAACCCCATCCGATATTTGGATGGCCTGGCAACTCTTGTTGCACTGGCTGTAAGTTTCAAGAGGCCGTCTGTACCACTCCGATTGTTTGCCAAAGCTGTTCTTTGCTTTGTAATTAAGGAGTCGTATATTCTCAGTTACACTTGCTTGTGGTTTAATTACTGCTCTTGAAGCTTGGAAGTAATGGTTAAAAGTTGATGAACTGTTAAACGGGTATGCTTGGCTGATTTTTGATGTTGAATCTTCGCCAAAAGGGAAAGACATTAACATTTGTTTAAGGTTTTCTGGTTTTAAAACGATGCTTCCTGAAAAACAAAATAAAATAAAGTATTTAAATACTAAACGCATGGCTAACAAGAGTCTCAAAATAATAATAATAGTATTTTGTAAATATATTTAGTTAAAAAGGGTGATTGAATTTCTGTCGCATTTTCATCAGCATAATGGGTGTTTTCAGCTTACGCTTAACAATTATATTTTGGGAAGATTTGCAAACCATTTATAGTTATATTTATTTGTCTTGTTAAATATTATGATTTCTTTTCTTTTAATTTTATATGCGTAGAATATATTTCGAAAATTCAAGAGTGAATACTAAAAAAAAAAAACATAGAATTAGCTTTATGAAAATTATTTGAAAAAACTGATGCTTGGAGTCACGTATGTGAGGATTATATTTATAACATCAAAATAAAATTAATAATCAAAAATTAAAAAACGTTAAATGGAAAATGAAAGTTGTTTGAAGTGATGGAATAAAATTAAAGTAAAATTAATTCTTTGCTGCCTTATATCTAGTCTCAGTTACTAAAGCTTTTTTTCCGTTCCAGCCGTTTGGTTTGTCTTACCTTAGCCACAGCTGTTTTTTACCGTTCCAACCATATGTCTAGTCTCAGCTACTGAACTGTTTTTACCATATCAGTTGCATGTTTGCTCTCGGTCACCATACCAAAGAATTATACTGATCTTATACCATAGATCAGTACCTTTCTAAGACAGTTGGCTTTGGAAACATATAAAATTCTAAATTATATATTATAAATTGTGTTTAAAAGTAAGATCATTTTTTCTTTTGATAAAAGTATTACTTTTTAATTGTCACTCTGTATATTACGTTCATTTAACTGAAATTAATTACGACCATTATGGGAACCATGAATACATTTAACATTACCGTCAACGGTTACATATATTTGAAACATTGTATATTACTACATTGTTTTTAAACATTGCATATATTTGCAACAAGGCAATTGCGGTGTGGGCCGCAATGGCTCGGGACTAGAAGGAATTGATCTGTCATGAAAGACAGGGGTTCTATCCTCATGGTAATACCTTGAAGCCAAGCAAGCCTTAGATTAATAGGTATCAGCTTGTCAGGGAAATAAAGGTGGTTTGAGCCCAATGCTGACCTCATATCCAGTATCATCCCGTTTATCATAAAATTGTGTAGATTTAAAAATTCCATAACCTTCCTGGCCCACTTTAGTTACGAGAATGCTTTATTTTACTTTACAATTGCGGTCTGATAATCACGGTTAATGAAGCTATATCAGACAAAGTACTCAAAAGTTGAAGACACATTTCAAAAATTAATGAGTCTCAAATAACGGCATGAACATCAATTGATTGAAACAATTTTAAATTTTAGGAGATGTGTTAATAAGATACGAACCCGTTTCTTTTATTAAAGATTTGGAATGCTTAGACATAATTATAATTTTAATTAAAAAATATTAACAATAGTTTTTTTGAATTAGATTATACAAATAATTATAAGCGAAAATCTCTACCGAGATTTGAAATTCGAATCACATTTGCTGCAAAATTTTTTTCCTCGTGTTTGACAAAACTGCTCTTCTAAAATTACATTTACTTTTTTTGATAAACAATTACAGTTATTCTTATTTTATCTGTATTTTCATTTTTAATTTACTAAGCTTTCCGGAAAGATAAAATAACGGAAACATTTTTGAAAATAGTTATTTTTGATGGAATTATTCATTCAGAAAAATAAGTTAAGTTTAGAGTCACATTTCTTCATTAATTAAATATCCTAACAGCTCAAAATTTAATTAGAATGAGTTCTAGAGGATACATTTACATTTTTAATAAGCAGCGGGAAATTCTTCGAATTCTAATTTTATAAAATATTCTGTTATAAATATGATACTTCATCTTTTCAAAGGCAACAAGAGTAGCGAGGATTAAATTAAAGATATTATTTCTAGAATCTAGAGAACTGTTTTTAAACGAAGCATTAATTTGAATTTAACATTTGAATTTTAAATTAATAAAGTTGGAAAAAATTCTTCTTTTTTTCATTCGAAATTGCAATTGCAGCGATTCTACGAAATTCGTCTAAAAGAAAGATGCAACTCCTTCAGAATCACATGCTATAATTTGCAATTTTCTGCAGAGTTGTGTTGAGAGTGAAAAGCGAAGAAAAAAAAAATTCTAGAATTTCGATAAGGCACCTGAGAAATGCAATTAAGAACAAAACGGAGAAGCGTTGAGTTGAGACTGCTAGATACGAATTACGTCTGAAATGAACGCTATCATCAAGCGTAAAGATTGGATACAAAATTTCCTTTTTGCTAGTGGCAACATCACAAGGGAACTCTAATGAAGGCATGGCGTGCTAGAGAAGTTTCTTCTCGCCTCGACGCATAGTGATCAAAACCTAATTTGCATAATATGGATTCTTGATGTTGGCAACTGTGTAGGAATTTTTTTTTTTTTTCATTGTGTCATCGTGTCGTCAGAGACATTCATATCGCTTGTTTTAAAATCTAAAATTTATTTTCATGTTCGAATTTTTTTGTTGTTGTTGATTTAATATTTTACAAGTTGGGATAAAAATATGGCGTAAAACTAAATATCTTAAGTTTTACATTTATTAATTAAAAGAGTGATTATTCGCTTTTTAGAAAAAAGTCTTAACTCGAAAGTGGAAAAATAAAAATATATTCTGTATTTCTTTTTTTTTTTTTTTTTTAAATTATCGTTGGGTAAACGAATTCTATAATTTAGTGTAAATTTTTTTTAATTCACGAGATATAGCAAAATACGCAAAATGTAAAATTAACATTAAGGGGTTCAAACTTTGGAGTGCTCTCCTGCCTAAACTATCGAGACCAAATTTTTCAGATTGTAGCTACCCCCTATATTTTAGGAGTTAGAAATCCAAATCAGTCGAAAAAAAGGTATGTTTATTCAGAGAAAGTATGTTTTCGTGTCAAAGTATCGTCTGCACTTATACTATCGTCTGCACTTATAAATTAGCATAGTTGAGGTCACCCCCTCGAGCCATTAAGATGGAGTTCTAGAACGTGAAAATTCGATCATTAGATTAAAAGTTATTCGGGGTGGACAGTTTTCTTTTTGGTGCACTGTATATTGAAGGCCGATGATAAACATGATAAAAAAAAGTCAAGTTTAAATGTGCACCTATAATTTACTTTATTATTGAAATTTTTTTTTAAAGGCTCTGGTTATAACTGAAACTATCATCATTGATTTAATAAACTATCCGGAGACTTTTTATATTAAAGTAGAATCATAGACTTTGGAATTGTTTTAAAACTTTAGGTTATAGATTATTTTCGAATCAGACTTATTTTACTTTTGCTTGTGAAAGCCTGGATTTCAGTTTGGGATTTGGGGGTGGGAGAGGGATGGAGATGTTCTTATTCTGTTTTGGACCCGTTACTGTGAGGACCGTTAACAAGGGCTAACATTCTTTTTAAACATTCTTAATGATCTGGTGTAGATTTTCAAACAGCATCTACAAGATGCGTATGTTGTTGAAACTTCTATTGTTCAACGATTGCAGTAAAGTTTAGATTGTTAGAAGAATATGTGACTATAATCTTTGTAAATAAAATAGTTGTCTCAATGTTTCAAGATTTTCTCTCTCTCCACACCTTTCTCCATCACCATGGTTACAGAAAATCGTGGTTTTCCCCTCGGACGTGCGTTTAAATTAAGAAGTGGGAATATACTAGCGTGGGAAATACAAGATTTGTGGTTAAGGGGGAGAGAGTGAAGAACGAGGGAAATCAAGTAACCTTGAGACGCCTATTCTGTTTACAAATATTATAGTTTCCCGTCAGGTTAACCGTGGGAGGTTCTCGTGGTCTTCCTCTCCATGTAACGCAAATGCGTGTTAGCTCCATCAAAAAATCCTCCACGAAGGCAAATTTCTCCCAATACTCGATCCTGGAGTTCCCTTGCCTTCTGGATTGGGTTCAAAATTACAAGGCTACGGAGTTGAACATTAGTAGTCGTAAACCCATATAATTGGGTCAGCTATTCAACGATGGTTATAAAATAAAATAAAATATTATAATTTGAGCCGTGATGGCTCATGTGATAGAGCGTTCACTTTCCAATGAGGCGAACCGGGTTCGAATCCCAGTCGATACGAATTCCGCATCCGGTTTGCACCGACCACAGTGCTGACGGGAAATATCCTCAGTGGTAGACGGATCAGGGGTTAGAGTCCCCTTACCGTCAGGCTAACCGTGGGAGATTTCAGTGATCTTCCTTTTTATGCAACGCAAATGCGGGTTAGCTCCATCAAAAAGTCCTCCACGAAGGCAATTTTCCCCCAATACTCGATCCAGGAGTTCCCTTGTCTTCTGGATTGGGTTCAAAATTACAAGGCTACGGAGATGAACATTAGTAGTAGTAAACCCAAAAATTGTGTCGGCTGTTCCATAACGGTTACAAAAAAGATTATAGTTTAATGAACATTTACGCATCTTATTACATTTCAACTGATCTGCAAAGTCAACTGATTTTTACCCCATTGATAATATGTCGGTCGTGTTGCATAGCGTGTATAAAAGCGCCAAAGTCAGCTTCCTCTCAATTTTATGGGTTGGTTTGATTGAATCCCCAGTAAATGGTTTAAACTGGATGGGACGTATCTGAAAATCCTTCTGGGCTTATTTTTTAACTAAATCCTGATGGTTTTCTTATCCAGAAACGGAATGATACGGTATTAATTGATGTTTTATGCGATTTCTTTACGGGACTCTAATTTTTGGCCCAATTTGCTCATTAGATGCATAATAAATTTTAATCTTAGCCATCTTTGAAGAAGTTAAAGTATTAGCTTAATGTCACGACTTCTCAAAATGTACAAAAGTGTGAAATCTATTTGTCAACTATTTATTTAGCAAAGTCATTAATTTGCTAAACTGATCGACTTTATTAAAATGTACTAATCGCGTATGATTATAAGTGTTTTGCTAAAAATCTATATCATAAGTGCTTACATCAATGAAAATGTTAGAAAACAAATTTTAATTGCTAACACAATATAAAAAAAATCTGTTTCATTTATATTTCGAAAGCAGTTAACTATTTTTAACTATTACCAATAATAAAGTAATTGTACATATCACCTTTTTAATGCATTTAACGTTTGGTATGTCACAAATTGTGGCAGCGTTTTAGAAAATATTCTAATTAGATGAGAATTATGAGCAGAATCTATGAATAAATTATGTTTGAAAGCATTTATAATTTAAGCAATTTTTTATTTTAGTGGCAGGAAATGATGACAATTTCAATAAAAATCATAATTACAATCCCATTAAAGTTCATAAAAGCTAACTCAGAAGAATCAAATTCACTTAGGCAATTCTCGTTTTGAGACCTTTGTTTTTCTTGTAGTTAGTAATTAGATTAGTTCACGAATAAAAACAAGAGCTTAAGAAAATGAGCTTTAAATGTGACATGAACTTTTTGTTATTGCCAGCATTGCTCAATGAAGAAAATAGTTATATCTTTAAATTCTAAAATAATTATAATATATTATCACATGATTTAAAATAACTATCTTGATAATTAACATAACTGTACTCTTGAAGAATAAGAAAATATTAATACGTTATAGGATTTAGGTGTTCTTCCACTTCGATGTGCTTCCAATTATTTTCAATATCAATTTAATTAATTAACGAGGACAATATGACTTTGGTTATCCAGTGTAAAGACTGGCCCTATTGCACTTACTTAGAACATTCGGATTAGCTAGATGACATCGTTTTTTTAACCCCTTAAATCTTATTTATTCTTTTCAAGAAAAAGGTCTTAAAAGTGCCCATTTTTTGTTCATAAAAATTATAAAAAAGTTGTATGGACAATATTAATTAACTTTCGATTTTTAGAATTATTTTTGAGCTTGAAACTTAAAACTCCATATGTACTCCATATGTCTATGTATCTCTGACTCCATAATGTGCACAGCATTAAAAAGAAATACTTTATCACAGAACACAAACCACGTGCATTTACAAAGAGCATAAGTAACTGAGCTATGAGTGCGAAATACATATCACAATTACATATATTTTGGCGCATTTAGTATTTATAATAAGAAATAAAAAAATTCCGGGTACAAGAGATGGATAGATTTAAACCTTTTTGGCTCATTACTTTTGAACGCTCCATCCCTGAAATAACACGAGCAAGAGAAATTTGAGAAGAAAACTCAGAATGTGATTTTGACAGCAGCGAAAAGTCAGAGGTTAAATATCCATCTCATTAAATTTTCATTGCCACACGGAGAAAAAAATCCTGATAAAATTACCGTAATTGTATGCTAACGACATTGTAATAAAACCAAAATATATGACATAGTAATAAAACCAGGTAATTAAGCTGGTAATGAAACCAAAATATATGACATGGTAATAAAACCAGGTAATAAAGCTGGTAATAAAACCAAAATATTTGACATTTAATTCAATCGTTTGGTAGCGTTTCCGTTCGTATGGCAACAGTTAATCGGAAATTCTGGTTTTAAAAATTTTAGTTCTTATTGAGACACATCCAGTAAAAATAAAAAACTGAAGATTAAATTTAACCGAGTAAATGGTTTTTATGCCCTGCTCTAAGGTATGATAAAATTACTAAATATTTTCACAACTAGTATCAGATAATAAAACCATGTTTTATTGTTAATTTTACCAAAAATCATTACAAAGAGTTTCGGTAAAAATTAACGTGCCTTTTGGTGTTCACATACAGTCAGAAACACGTTTTGACCAGATTTTTTTTATGACTATAAATTTTGAAATGTCTTTTCTTGTTTATACTTGCCCTAAGGTATTTTCTTCCAGCACTTATAATACGTCTTCTGTTTGCAGAAGTAGAAACCAGGATGGTCAAATTCAACTACTTTTGTAATAATCAAGAAAAAAACGTATAAGAACAAAATTATTGCGCTCGAATCTTTGTAGCAAGTTCGAAAGCAACCAAAATCACCAACTAACAAAAAGTTAGTCTGTTACTCACATAGAATGATGAATCTTATGCAGTCATATCGTGCAAAGACTGTTTTGTATTGTGATGGCCTCACAAATTAAGAAAAGATGAAATATTATTGTAGTTGATTAAAAAAATACTAAATAAAAAAATATAAAAAGAACACTTGGAAATTGATTTCTGTTAATACAGCATTTAATGAAAGTCTTACAGTAAATTTAATCAACAAGTGTTTGATATTTACTATTTCTTGTTATAAAAATTAATTATTATTAAGAAAGATCAGTGTTTTAAAAAATTCGAGTAGCTATTAATATTCCATAACTTATTTTAGTATATTTTACTCTGCTAGAATGATCCAAGGTTCAAGATCGTTATTTAAAAATGATGTTTTGTTGAATGACGGAAAATTAGGCTCCTCTCCCTTCCTCTTTTTTAAAATTTGCTCATTTTTCTAAGTTTGGAGATCATTTGTCCTTTTCGGTTATTTTCTTATATTTCCTTTCTGGTAAAACACTTTGGATATTACATAGAACTAAGAACTTTAGGGTGTAAATAATGACTACATAAATAACAGAAAGATATATTTCAGACAAATAGAATACAGCACATTTCTCTTGATTTAAGCACTTCAGAGTATAACTAACGATTATAATGAATAACAGAAAGATGTATTGTATTTAAATTGATAACAACATATTTCTCTTTTACAAAATGTATGTTAACAAAAGGAATGTAGTTCAACTGAATCTCATTTCATCTTTCAACACTTTTCTCGAAAGCTATCTTAAATGAATGGAATTGAAAATATTCTTTTCTGAAAAATATGCTATTGGAAAAGAATAGGGCTTCTGTTTCACCCTCTATGCCTTGTTTTTTTTACAATGTGTTTAAATGCGCGTCAAGTCCATATGTCAAGAGGAAAGTATAGAAAAAATTGCACCTTCCCTTAAATCTTCGAAGATTCGAAACGGGGTGGGGAAAAAAAGAGAGAGAGAGAAAAATAATAATACAAAAAGGCGAAAGAAAAACACTAAGCCAAATCGCCATTTTGCTTGCTCCAAGAACGATTTATACAAGATCAGAATAATAAGATTTCCTGCTAAGAAACACTCGAGACGAAGCAAGCTCTTAGGAGAAGAAGTGAAAAAAAAAAGGAAAAAAATATCGTCTGCTAAAAGAAAACGCGCGAAGAAAAAGATTAAAGAACAATAGTGACTGCAAGCTGCTGGTTGCAGACGATAAATGGGCGGCTGCCATAAAAAAAAAGGAAGAAAAAGGCCGCAAATGTTCCTTTTGGTTCCATCGATTATTTTCGCTTAACTGCCCAAAAAAAGGTAGGAAAACTGCACGTGCGCGTATTCTAGAATCACACATCACAGAAGGTTTTCATATGTTGTGGTCTAAATAATATGATATACAGATTCTGAGTTATTACTAAGCATTCGGATTCGTTTTGGAAAGAGTTTTCTTGGAATATTGTTTTCTTATTCAATGATCGTCTTGGTTTTAGTGGGAAGGGGTAATGCTGTAGATATTATTTTGGTTTCTTAAATAAAGGACACATGAATAGAATATGAAATGAGGGTTTATGAAAAATGCGTTTTCTTTTGCCAACAAGTCGAAATTTATTTTTATGCAGGTGTAAATTTATCTCTTTCTTAAATATTTCTTTTAAGTAAAATTCGTTTCTTTCTTTAAATAATTTTCTGTTCTATAAACATTTTAGATTTTTTAAGACAATCATTCCGAAAAAGGAGGTATTATTTTAAGAAAACGTTTTACAATAGTTTCTTTTTAACATGTTATGTAATCAGATTTATAAAAAAAAATGACAAATAATAAGTAAATAAATGAACAAGATTAAAATAAATAAATAAAATAGAAAAAGAGGAATTTCAATACTATAAGAGTACTGAGAGAAATAACCTGTTTTAAAGCAAGGAATAAAATGGAAAGTAAGTGGAAGTAAAGATCAAGTTATTTTTTTCATATAGAAGTACAAAATTGTTAAAGCATAACACACTAGTTTCCTTCAACTATGTAGCCAGTAAACATAATGTTGATATTTAATAAAATTGAGGAAAGAATATTAAAAAACAATTATTAAAAAATGACACCAACTTGAATTATCTCATTTGCCATAAGACTAAGGAAAATATCAAAAGATTTATTTTAAAAAATTCTATTTTTTATTGATAATATACAGAGCAGATATATAGCTCATTTTAACTAGTATGAATTTTAGGTTATATTTTTTTAGGTATTCGTTTTAGCTCCAAGTTTATACATTTTTGTACTCT
Organism: Parasteatoda tepidariorum; assembly: GCF_982258835.1. NCBI lineage: Eukaryota > Metazoa > Arthropoda > Arachnida > Araneae > Theridiidae > Parasteatoda > Parasteatoda tepidariorum. The sequence continues at coordinate 101,588,012 of NC_141757.1, forward strand.
TTGACGCATGCTTTAAATGAAACCAATACTGAATAAAGCAGACAATATTAAAAGAAGCAAACAATATTGAGTAGGCCAGACGATATTGAAGATATTCCAATATTGTTCATTTTTATTGCGTCACTTATTTCTGTCGTGCAGCGGATATTAAAATGCATTCTAAAGTTAAACTTTGTAATTTGTTTAATTTTTAAGTCCAGCTATGTGACTGATGGGCTTAAAGTGAAATTAACTTGTATTTGCTGTAGATATAGAAGAAGCTGTTTCAATTAATCATCAACATTCATATGATATCAATTATCTTAAATAAATTTTCATACTACTTAAGATAATTTTAAATTGATTTTATGGGATTAAGAATAAAAAATTAATGCATTTACTTTTGATATCATTGAAAAATGAAATCTTCCATGAAATAAGGCAAAGGTGGCATGCATAAAATGTTACTAAAAGATTAGAAAACTGTATTTTTTAATTAATTATATATTTTTTACACGAATCAAATTTTAATTTTTTATGTGACATTATTTAAGACTTTTTATCTTTAAAAATTAGAAATGATTTTTGAGAAACACTATTATGCTTTAAAAAGAAATGCAAAATAAAAGCTAGAAAGAAAAAAGTAATGAACTTTTTCATTTTACTGAAACTGAAGGTAATTATAATTGTAAAAGAGTATTTTCAATTCAATACTACTTTTAGTTTATTAAGTGACCATAAATGGAAAATTATTACAGAAACTAAAATTTTGAAGGAAAAGTTTCAGCAAGTTTTGGATAGTTTCTGAATATAGAAATTATAAATTTACGAAAACAGAAAAATTTTGTTCTTAAAGAAAAATTTTGAATACAGAAAAGTTTTATAAATACGAGAATAGTGAACAAAATCGGGTCCTTAAGGTTTCTTTCTTTTCAAACAACTTCGTAAACATAACTTCTTAAATTTTTATTTGCAGCATAAGTCAGATCTTTCGATTAATTTTTATCAGATATTTGAATTTTATTTTCCACATTGAAAAATATTTAAAGTAGAAAAAATATTTTTTTGAGTGAAAATTTGTTATTCTGTGGAAGTAGACAAAAATCTTGATCTGAAAAAACTGGGTGTTTATAGAAATGAAGAAAAAAAAAATTCCTTTTTCCCACTTAAACTGAACTAAAATATTTTTATTGATATAAACTTTAATATAATTTTAAACTGAAATATTTTTATAGCTACAATTTAATATAAGTTTCCTGCACTGAGAAACTTTCGAGAGTTTCAAAAAACAGCTAAGAAAAATTTCAAACATTATGTATATGTTTGGAATTTTTAGTAGGTTAAGTTAACGTATCTAATTTTACAAAAACAAATAAAATTTTCATTGTATTTCTCTAGTATAGCTACCAGTGATAATGTCAGACAATGTTCCGGCTTTATCTGGACAGTACCATTTAGCAGGAAAGATGCATAGCATATTTAAAACGTGGAGTTATCTTTTTTGCATAATTTTCGACAAAAGCAATCTTTGAAAAATTAAGGCATGAATGAAAAAAGAAGAATTACCCACACAATCCTATATTTCTCATAAAGTAGTATCTAATGGTGATGGTTTGTCACAAAATAATCAAAGGTACCCATTTTAAAATTCAGATAACGTTAGTGCAACACTCGTAAATTCTGTAATGTGAAAGATTAATAACATAAATTTCTACCAACTATATTGAGGTATCAACTATCAAGTGTATTGAGATCAACTGTATTGACAAAAAAACTATACTGAAGTATTTCTATATGAAGGAAAAATTATTTTTATCACTTCTATACAAAATGTAAAGTTGCAAATTTATATGTTTGTAATACTCTAAATATTATACACAATAATGTTGTGAAAAAAATACTTTTCTTAACAAGACTTTTGATAGATTAGTGTAAAATAATTTCAGTAATGCCTTTTTTCCTAACTTTTTTTTTCTTTGAATTATTTACTATTCCATATATAATTTTTTTTTTCAATAAAATAAAAATACATAGAACGGAAAAAAATATGCAGAAAAAATGCTTTACTTCTTGTAAAAATATTAGATAATTAAGTAATAAAAATGAGGGGACGAAATTATTAGACGAAATTAAAAAATAAATAAATAAAAAAACAATCTTGCATAAATTATTGATATAATATTTTATAAAAATGCGACGCAAAGTTTATTTCGGCAATTTATGATGGATCGTATTATACAATCAAATAATAATATAATTATAAAAAAATACTAGCATAAATATAAAAAATAATAATATAAATATAAAAAAAAACAATAAAACGAGCAATGAATAAAAACTAGATACAAAAGAAAAGTGCGCATACTCTTATGATAGCCAAGAAACTGGTTTATTGTCACATGCGGTGTGAAGGTACTTGCAATCACTTGCAACCACACAGCAACAAAGAAGCGAAATCGCGTTTCGCATCGCTGTTGCGTTCGGTATGAAGCCACCTTTAAGGTATTTTGTATCAAAAGTCTTTAATACAACCGTCCCTCGACGAGATTCGGATTTCGGCGAACGTTTAATCCCTATAGCCTAAGCTATTTTAGTTCAATCGGATAATTTATAATATCTTTTTTAATGGCTTAGACGATTTTAGAAAAGAAATATGAAAAAAAAATAGGTACAGAAATACGCATTTCTGATGCCATGAAACATTTATAAATGTGTTGGAAAAGGGCATAACTTTAAAATGTAGGTCAACTTATTTTATAAAAACTACATTGAAAAACATCATTATTTCTGAGTTAACATATTATTGAGTTGTAGTTTTATTTATTCGGTAAGTTTGAGAAATACGTTTTCCCAATCTTCATAGATCTCTATAAATATTGAATGCAAACTTAAACTTATGCTGCGAACTGAAATATTAAAATGGATGTATTTCTGATTCCCGAATAAATAGGTTAAAAAAAAGAAGTAAAATCAAATTTTGTGTAGTTTCGATTCCATTTTGTCATATTTCTCTTATAACGAAAATAAACAAGATTGAGATTTGAAGATAAATCATTCAATATATTCTGATGTTATTCTTATGAAGATTTAATCCTTTATTTGACATTTAAATGCGAAAATAAAATTTAGATATTGATTCTTGTGACTCAGACGATAGTGAATGAAGCAGACGATATTGAATAAAACAAATCATATTAAATTAAATAAATGTTATCGATTAAAACACAAGATATTGTACATGGCAAGCGATATCGAATGAAATAAATGATATTAAATACATCAGACGATATCCAATTCAAATTTGTTTACTACATAGAAAGTTAAATGAATTATCTCTCAATACTAACTAAGATTTAAAACAAAATTTCAACTTTCCGGTGTAACACTGCCCAACATATAGTCCAGATAAGGCTAAAGCTTATTTACCCGGCTTTATCACGTTGCTATGGATACGTGCATTCGCCATGCGGATTAAAATGAACCTCGACTTTATTTTGTTATCGAAAAGCGTTGCTAAGCTCTTAAAAGGGAATTATCTTTTGAATGTGGTGGAAGTTAGAGCAGAGGAACTTTTCAAAACTGTAGCATTTATTATTAGTTTGCAGGAAAATGCATTACCTAAGGCGAGATACAAACTACGTTTAATTCGATAAAATTCCCAAATTCGCTTTTAAGTGAATACTAATGCTTCTGCTGTCTTCTGTAATTTTCACGATATAATTATTATCGTTATTTACGTTGGAAATTGCTGAGTGCGAATTTATGAATAAAGTTTAAGCGTTAAAAATAAAATTTTGCTCTAACTAAATATTGTGTAGTGATGATAATTACAAGGTGTGTAAGAGGGTGTGTAATTGCGGATAATTTTCGAACAAAGGCATTAAATTATTTATACGCTATTATTGTGTTAAGACAGACGGAATTAAATTTGATGGTTTAATGCCCTTCTGTTTTAACTTAAAAGTCATTGTAAAGAAATTAAAAATTGATTTGCGAAGAACGAATTCCTTAGTAATAAAAAGAAATTTACATAATTGTGTGGAGATATTAGTTAGGATATTTATCAGAGAATGGAATAATTTGATGATGATCTTTTAATGTGATTTTGTTTACATTTATTCATCGAAGCAGGGTGTATAAAATGTTATTATTGAATTCATTTGTACAATTCGTTCGTCTAAACTATAAATCATTATTGTAAAAGAGACGAATTAATAAGTTGTTTTTTCGTGTTTCTATATATTATAAAAAATAATTTCTGTCTTATCCTTCCAAGTGTTGTCATTGGACAGATAAATCACATCATATGATCTTTCATTAACAAAGAAAATCCACTTATCTTTAGCTGACATCAATCTGCAATTAATAAAATTTACAAAAATAATTATCTGCAAACTATTTATCCTTTATTTAATGGTTTTTACCATTAATATCTCTTTTAAGTACTAGCTTACCCCTTTTCAATTCTATTCTCTATTTTTATTATTCAAAAGCAAAGGGATTAGGAATAAAAGTTCTATTTTTTCATTATATTATAAAAAATAGCATTATATTAAATTATTATTTGCAATGTCTTGTGACTAAAATATTTAAAAACTGTGATAACTATCAAACATAATTTATATTTATTTTTTAGTAATTTATATTTACATTTATATTAACTTCTAGATAAAATTGTGTTCAGTAAGTATGTATATGTAATTAAAATAATGAATACAAAATAGTTTTTAAAGCTCTAAAGTAATATTGCGAGTTAACTTTTTTCACGATTACTAAATAATCTACTCGGAGAAAAATACTTAACAAGTTTCTTATAGCAATCAAAACTTTCATAAGAAATTTAAAAAAAAAGTTATAGTAAAACTCGTTAAGTAATTTTGATAATTCTGATTAACATAAATTATTAACCAGCCTGTTTGTCATCGTTTTCTTGTTTTCTTGGCGATATGATGTCGCGATAAATTCGATCTACAACATGCAAAATTTTGCATGTTCTATCTACAACATGCAAAATTTTTGTTGTCTAATCCATGCTACTCGTTTTTGATCATTTCAAGCTACACCGAATAAACATTTTTAGTGACTTTCTATTATTAAATCTGTTATGATGAATCCAAATATTTGTTTCATAAATAAGTGAGGGTAATAGCCATAGTTTAAAAACTTTTGTATCATCAAGGATGGGCTTAGTGCATAATACTGAAAAGTAAGCAAGTGCTATTAATACTCATTGGTTAAAAATCTTTGTGACATAGAGTGGTATATTATTCGTTACAAAACATATTACTGAAATGTATATGAAAAGTAAGTGCGGGTAAAAGTCATCGTTAATTTTTTTTTACATAGATTTGCATATTACTGTTTACAATACACAATACTGAAAAGTATGTGATAAGTAATACATATGGGTAGTACTCGCTGGTTGAAAATATTTCTCTTTACACCGAATGGTATATTATTCTTTACAAAATACCATTCGGTGTACATGCTGAAAAGTAAATGATAAGTAAATGTGGGTAGTACTCATTGGTTAAAAACGTTTTCATTTTACAGAGATAGGTATATTACTCTTTACAATACACAATACTGAAAAGTGTGCGATAAGTAAGTGTGGGTAAAACTCATTGATTCAATATTTTTCTCTTCACAGTAAGGGGTATTATTACTTTTTACAATACATGGCACAGTAAAGTGTAAGTGCGTTTAATACGCATTGCCTAGAAACTTTTCTCTTTACACAGAGTAGTATGCACGTAATACAGAAAAATATGTCATTTCATAATTTAAATAAAATTTATTCAATATTTAGAGAAATGTTTTCTTTTCTCAAGAAATAGTAAAGTAACGAATGAATTCTGCATAAATAAATGCTTATTTAATACAAACCATCTGATGTTTAACAAGAGAAAAAGTAAAACTTTTTTTAAAAACAGAATCTAAATTTTAAAGCCCTCAAATGAGAAGCAGAAAAAAAAACACTTTCCGTTAAAAATAAAGAAACCCATTCATTAAGTTTTAGGGGTGGAGAGGGAGGCGAAAACAGTTATAAAAATTTTGCCAGAAACGCATGCTGCTGATAACAATCATAGAATTGAAAGAAGAAGGGAGGGGGGTGGTAGAGAGTTTGGCTTAATGAGGGGATGGCGTGTTTTTCCTTCATCGTTTTCAACACCTTTGGTTGTCAGAACTTGTCCCAATTATCATAAAACTTTCCTACCTATAACAATTCTTTTTGCTTCGAATTTTGTTCAAATACTTCTGGTTTACTGATTATTACGTCGTTTAATACGGTTTAACTCGTTAAAATATTTATATTTTTATCTCGTTCTCCATTATTTGAGAGTAATAATGAGTTCATTTTATAAAATATTGGAGTTTATTTTATTTTAAGTCAATACTGAATGTATTTACTTTAGGCGATTCCGCGTGTTGTGGAAGTGCCCGATTTACTTTATTTATTTCTATTTATTTATTTTTTACGAATGACTCTAAATTAATGTTTTATTTAACTTTGAGAAATCTCAAAAAAAAAAAAAAAAAAAATGTCTACCACTTAATTTTGAAGATTTGTACCAACAAAAAATTTTCCTGATCCAGTGTAACAAGCGATTTTCAATTAAAGTAATCAGTCATAGATAACTAGAAAATATCTCAGACAATTGATGGAAATTAGAAAAAGATAATTAAAAAAGAGAAAATAAATTTAAAATTAATCAGTAAAAAATTCAGTACCGTAAACCGGGGCGAGTCTACCCATTTTTTCAGTTTGTCAACTTTCAAGTGGTCAAACTTTTGTAAATATTGAAGAAAAAATGCTTTTAATAGGTGTTTTGGAATCGCTATTTATCCCTCTTTAAAGCTGTGAAATCGATTTTAGAAAATATTAACAGTTACGCTGTTACTGTACATTTTTATAGAACTGCTGACAAATCTCTCGTATGGGGCGAGTCTACCCATTCTACTAAAATGAATGTTAACATCGTAAATAATCAAATTTTACTATTAAATTGTTGTTTTAGTTACTATATAGGATATTTATGAAGTAAAATTCATAACTTTATTATATATTCCATTTTTTAATTCATAAATTAACACAAATTGAGTATTTGATCGATTATCACATTTTGATCCCAGTTTTGTTTTTATAATCATTAACATTATAAAATAACATTTTTTTCTGATTATTGTTGATAAAAATAAATTAAATTAATATAAATTTACAATTAAATAATTAATAAATAATAATATTTAAAGATTATTAACAAAATCGAAATTCAAACATTGGGAATCATGAAAAATCCTTTTCCCATTCTTTTGGGAGGTAATAATAATTTATAAATAATAATTTATTTAACTTGCATTAAATAAAAAAAGTTAATTTTGTAATATAAAAATTTAAAAAATAGGTAAAATAAACATATTTTATATTTACATTTATATTTAACCTATAAATGTTCTTATTAATGATAAATTTATCAATGCAGAATTAAAATAATATACTTAAATTCAATTAAAATGACTTAATTTTAATATAAACAAAGTTCTAAATTATATTATTATGCTTTACTAAAACTAAATACGAATGGGTAGACTCGCCCCGCGAATTCTGGCTTTTTGTTTACAACAGCAAAACTTACATTCGTTTTTTTTTCATATAAAATTAATGTGATCTTAGTCTCAGATAAGTTTATCATTTAACCAAAGTGAAAATAGTAATAATAATTATATACTTACGGAGCACCAACTAAAAGTTTGCTGATTTTCAATACAAATCTCTTAAGAGACGTTTGAACAGGGTCGGTTAAAAAGACGCCAAATAAATTAAAACGGATCAAACTACTACAGCGCCATATTCCTTAGAGTCTGAACTAAGTCCTCCATCGGTAAAAAATTTTTTATTTGCAATTTAAAATAGTGAAAATTAAATAAAACTAAAATGGGTAGACTCGCCCCTGGATGGGTAGACTCACCCCAGTTTACGGTATAGTCACAGAATAAATTTGTATTTTTTGCATTTTTTGCATTTTGTATTTTTTGCTTAATCTTTTCATTTCAATTTTTTTAGTGCTCAATATATTTAACGGCAATATATATTGCTTTGACTATACTAATACTTTGTTAGAAAGCACTCTTTTTTATGGGTATAATCGTGTGAGCTGATGACGAGAATATATATTGTCCTTATTTTGTTTTACGGCTTTTAATAATATATATAATAACATCAATTAAGACAATTAAGATTCGAAGAGAAGCGAAATTTACAAAAAAAAATTAATGTTTATTAACTGTGGATAATCTGCAAGTACATAGAACCCAAGATAATAACACAAGGAAAACATGCAAAGAACACAAAAAACAAAAACAAAAAAAAGTCGGAGGAAAAGTAATTAAAAAGATGATTTTTCAGTAAAAGAATAAAAATTATTAAGAATTGTTTAAAAAGATCACTAATTACATAGAGACAATACTAAAAAGAAATATAAAATTTTACTAAAATTAACAAAAATATAATTAATGAAAAATTACGAAAATTAACTAAGAAAAAATATCATCTCTTTTTCACCCAACACAATATTATTTTAGCAAACATTGGAGTTTTCTGATATTGCATTACTATAGTTAAAGTAAAATATACGTTTGCAATAGAGCAAGAAGAACCAAAATCTGAAGCCAATTTGTTGACGCTCATAATTTTGAATATTTTTTTTAAAAATTATTGTGTTAAAGATCCTTTTTTTTCACTTCTTCCACTTTTTTGTTTTCTGCATTCTTCTCATATATTCTTTGTGTTTTTACCTGATATATTATTTTGTTTACATATTACTTATGTTTATATTGACAAGCAAGCGAATGAAATCAGATTTCAAAAAAGTCGTTTTTTTAAAACGTTATTTCTGAGGTCGACAGAAATGGTTCCGCTTAATTTTTATCTGATTTCTAAAAATAAATAAATAAAAACATAAAATTTGAATGTATAAATCATGCATTTCCATTATAATCAGATTTTGATTATGTTCGAAATTTTTTATAAATATATATTGCTCTTTTGTTATTATATGTTGCTTTATTGCTCAAAATAAACCTTTGATGAAAACTTTTATATATATATATAACGGAAACAGCAATTATAATTTTGAAGTTAATTTTTTCAAAAAAATTTGAAAATAATTTGAAAGAATTATGTCTAATATTTTCAAATATCTTTAAAATGAAATACTTATATTATCGACTATAAATTTTATCAGTTCTAACCAATTATATTTTTAACTATTTTGATATAGTTAAAAAAATGCATATTAAAAATCCAATGTATGTATGTATATATTTTGTTTTTAGAGTATTCAATTTTGTTCGAAATATTTTATTTTTATTTATTGATTTTCATTTACTTTATTTTATTCATTTATTATTTATTTATTTATTTTAACTTTATTTATTTATTATTTCTTTATTTATTATTTATTTATTTATTTTAACTTTATTTATTTATTATTTCTTTATTTATTATTTATTTATTTATTTTAACTTTATTTATTTATTATTTCTTTATTTATTATTTATTTATTTATTTTAACTTTATTTATTTATTATTTCTTTATTTATTAATTTATTTATTTTAACTTTATTTATTTATTTAGATTTATTTATTTATTTTAACTTTATTTATTTATTTAGATTTATTTATTTAATAATTTTTTTTAAACAGAATGGTGTTCTTTTTTATTTAACAGTTATCAGATCAACTTCACAGATTCCACTTTCATAATTTCAATCTTATGACAGTTAATTTTAGCTCCATGACAAAGTTTCAAAATTCTGATAAAAATCTTAAATGTAATGCGATACTAAATTTCGAATTTCCATAAATAGTTCCTAAAGATAGATTTCTAGATAAATCTTTAGTCACTATTAATAGCTCATGGATCAATTCTCAATTTATTGCTATTCTCAGTAAACACGAAGAGGAGTATTTTGGATCGAAGACGTAGTAAGTTTCTTGAGTGTTTCGTGGCATTGAGTGTTTGAAATTAACCAAACAATTTTTGTTCTTAAAAAGATAAGTTGGTACTTTTTTTTAAAAAGATTTTTGTCTTTTTTTTAAAAAGATTTTTGTCTTTTTTGGATAATCAATATAAAGTGCATGAACATTTTTTTTCAAGACAATAAAAAGTAATACTTTATTGATACAAAAATTGGCATATTTAAAAATGCGTTTCATACAAGTTCCGACTGAAACATAATATACGTAGCGACAATTTGAGAACGTAAAGAAAGAACAGGTTGCTTTACGTTTTAAAATTTTGCTTATTCCTGTTACGATTTCTTTAACCCTATGCAGTTATATATAATTTGTAACATTTAAAAAGGTTAGTACGAGAACACGTTAATTTACTTTTTTCACCAAAACACTCAGGTTTCTGAGTTTCTAGTCAAGGCAATATATTATTTTAACGATATCGAAACATTTGGAGAGATTAGTAAAGAAACATGTTAATAAACATTTTTGAAAACACTCATGGCTCTAAATGTAACGTTATGTTTTAGCTCGATTTCATTGTATCTGCATCAAAACATTTGGAGTGATTAGAGAAATAACTTATTAATAAAACTATTTGGATACTCTCTTGGCTCTAAGCTTAACATTATGAATGTTTTGACTCTATTTATTTGGATCAATATGCATTTGGACGGATTATGGAAGCAACATCTTCATATACCTATTTGAAAATGCTCAATGCTCATATTTTGAATGTTTTGGCTCTATTTCGTGGTATCTTGATCACGTATCGTGCACTAATATCACGTATGGTGATATTAGTGCACGAGCATAAATATTCTATGAGTATAAAATACCATCATAATCTCTATAAATATTTTATATAAATTAGTGAGAATAGTTTATTTATATAGATATTTAAATAATCTAACTTTACTAAATGTCTATAAAATATTACTAAAATATATATACTAATTTCAATAAAATATTTATTTATGGAAATTAGTCGAAGAACACATTTTTGTTAACGTTTTTGAAAACACTCCAGTTTCTAAATTTGCTGTCATGAACTATTTAGATCTGTACCTTTATCTATACATAAACAGTATGAAAATATTAGCTAAAGGACATATTAATTAAAATTACATTGGTCCTGTAACTTTATAGAAACATCCGAAGAGTTTCTTGGAAGAAAATGTTAAATGACTCCTTCGAAAATATTCAGGTTTTTGAGTTTCATTTCATATGGCTACACTGTTTGGCTACACCTATCTCTCCTACTAATTCTTAAAATTAAGAACTCTTTTCAGCTGCAACTGCCCCTTTGATGCCACGATGTTTCTATACAAATTTACCATTTAAAATGTCACATAACTTTGACTCCTAAGCTCTGTAATCATCAAATAGCATTTTATCGATTATTAAACCAACATAGCAACAATGCATTAATTCCAATGACATAAACTCTATCCCCAAAATTCGAATTGAAATCTCCAAGTATTAATATTAACGATTAATTTCGTTTCATTGGATAATTTGACCGGTCCAAATCTCAATTCATATCCCGTGTTTACGTAATAAATTATTGCTACATCCACTGACAAGCTATCATTCTAGGACACTTATTTCCCATCCAGGCTAGAGTTTCACAAGTAATATTCCTTGTCCAGATCTGCTCATCATCAGGTGTAGCAATCAAGCATCCGATTCCATTTCGTGGTAGTCTCGCCGTTTCTCGCAGCCTACGGGAGTGTTTCCTTTCTGGGAAATAAACAGGGAAATTTCCTCGACTACGTAAACAAAGGCAGCCCTCTTCCCACGGCTCGTATTCATGTTTATGCAGATGGGTAATTAAAGAGAGATTTCTCATTAGATCCTACTGACTGTGCCCCGAAAATCCTTGGATCTGGGATCCTTGGCTCGCGTTTGGATGGGTATTGCTTTTCTAAGTAATGATGTGTTGGATTTGGAAATGCAAATACAGTGTTTGGTTGGAAAGCTTATTTTCGATACAATGTAGCATGTGTGTGTGCAGTTGAAATGGTTCATAATTTAAGGTTATTTTGATTGCAAATAAGGTGATTTCGAATGCAACAATCTTTGCATTTTTGGAAAAGATAGCAAGTGGTATTTAATGGCGTAACGTGATGCAATACTTTTGGTGGTTTAATATGCCGATTACAAGCATAAGAATGACGAGGAAAAGTTGACATATTGACTCCAGTTGTTGAGTATTGACATCAATAAAGTGGTTGCGTGCATTTTTATTTGAACATATTAATAAGCAATATTTTTAAAGAAGATAAAAAAAATTTCTGGTGGTATACTAAAACTGATTAAAAAAACAACAAAAAATATTATTTGTCATGCAGTTAAACGGGAAATTTTAATAATGAAAAAATTTACTTTTAGATGGATTTATGGCCAACTACTAATGGAGTTTAAAATAAAATTTGAAATAAATATTAGATCATTAACAGAATATTTATATGAGATAATGTCATTATTAGCAAATTATTTTATCTGATATTATTAATTTATGATGTGATAAAAATGCTCTTCTCATAAAATTAGCATACTAGAGTATTAGCTTTATTTATAGTCAATCACTATTTTATATGCGGTTGATAACTAAGTATAAAAATTCTCTGTTCAACAATTTATTGATGTTAATTGAGTATAGTAAACATTACCGACAGTTTGAAAAAAGAAAATATTAGAAAAAGAAAATAAACCAAAATAGACGATTAATTGCGTATATTCTGCTTAAGAAACTGTGTTCTTTATTCTCACCAAGTTTCAAAATTACTTTGAGAAAGTTCCTAAAGAGGAAGAAAAACTACGGTGAAAAACTACGAAACAATATTTTCAAAATAACCACTATTTAAAGCAACAGCTGAGCGTAGTTTGAGGACAATATTAACAGACTGCAGTGAAAATAATTCAGTTGAAATATTCTTTGTATTTAGCAAAAAATCAATTTTTGTTTTTCCAATCGAAAATGGCATATGTGGACAAAATTTGCAACTAATTTTAAAAATTTGGCGGAGAAATTTCTAGATTCATATCTCCTTTAATTGTTTCCTGATTTTTGAAATGCCGGTCATTTTTTGGTCACCCGTATAGACATAATTAGTGGCTTAGTGCCACTAATGTAATGAAAAACATCGTATGTAAAGAAAACGTGAGGAAGAATATGTCATATAAAGAATCGTGTAAAGAAAAATATCGTCGTGTAAAGAAAAATATCGTCGTGGATTTCGCAAAACCTCTAATGTGGAACATGTGCTTCCAATAAATATTAATTCAGTTAATCCTAGTAAAAAATACACTTTTTTACACCTAGATTCACTAAAATCCCTTATTTTCCAGTTTTTTTTCCTTAGGAAAACACTATCAGATTCTGTGTTTCATCAATTTTGGCAAAAAGATAAAAACCTCAAGCATCCTATTCAATTTATCAACTAAGATATATGAGTTTTTGCTTCCGCTTTATAAACACAACACACATTTAAGCCTTAGTTTTCTCAAACAATGAAACAAAAGCCTTTTCGATGGAAGAGCCTCCACCATATAGTGTCTTCCCCTCTCCTCTAGAACGATTGTTAACCGTCATTGCCAGATTCCTGGATATAAACGATCCTCAGGGTGGGTAGACCTTAATCCCTCCAGAAACTTTGAACAATCATAGGCTGCCAAGAGTTTCATTCTTTTACATTATTATATTCTTTTTTTTCTGTTGCTTTCCTTATTTTCCCCATGATGGATATCGAAGAGATGATGCTGACCTATTATTTGACCATCCCCAGCACTTTATAACGCTATATAACTATAGAGCACCCTAAATACCCACGTCCACGCTTTGGCGTTCCTGTTTTTATATTTAGTTGATTGGCTATTGGTGTTTGTACGTGTAAATCGAAGTGAAATGGGGAGCTGCGGCTTTACGTGGTTCTGTGAGATTGAATGTAATTATTCGGACTGTGGTTTTAAAAGGAGGGATGATATTGAGTATGTACTCGAAGCTCAGTTGTAATTGCTGTTTGAGGGTTGTTTAATGTTCAAAAACGAAACTTTTTTTCAAACATAATTGAAGATTTCAAGGAAAGAACATATTGAGTTAGATTTACGAAGTACGCATTTCAGAATTTAAGAACTTTTTATGTTCAGTTGTAAGTATTGGACAAATATTTAATTAAAAGAACTTTTTATTATGACAATTCATCATAGAAAAATGTGCTAAAGTATATTTTTCAAGTCAAAATTGTTATAGAAAAAAATTCTTTAAAATATTAAACAGAGTTTCAACCTGACAATTCAATTCATTGTCAAGCTGTTGTTTTTAACGAAATCACTTTATAACTGGTACTTCTGACATGTTAAGAGCACATTAGGTTATTCGAAAAAACAATTATCTTAAATTATGAAATGCTATGATTGAACTAAGAAATATTAATTCAGTTTTAGAAGTATATAAATTAAGCACTTTTCTTCATTAGAAAAAAATTATTTGCAAATGCTTCAGGACCAAGTGTTCAGAAAAATCAGAAATTTTTTTAAAACATGTTTAAGCATGTCAACATGTTTTGATAATATTAAGACTTGTTAAGTTGTTATTTAAAACCATTCCAAAAACTAAACAAGTGTTATAATCAGACGCTTATATAGAGCATTTTTTTAATTTGTCAAGTTTTTGAATTAGGATGTATAAAATGGAACTTTTGCTCTTTGTAAACATTTAGCAATAGGATGTTTACATGATTTGAAACCAACTTTTTTCTTCCATTATCCTTAAAATGTCATATATCATACACTTTCATTAAGTCTTAGAGTTATTCTGTTGTTTATTTTTATGCTTTTTTATAATTAAATACTTTATTGTGTTGAAAACCATCAGTGTTAATCCGAAGGTAAATTGGTTGAATATGATTAACAAAAAACAATTAATTTAAATATTTAGCATTCTTTTGTACTTCACAACAAAACAAAAATTTCTTATACAAAATTTAAAAATAAATAAATAATCTAAAAGAAGCTTATGTAGTTCATAAGAAGCTTATATACAGAGCTTATGAAGTTCAACTTTTTGAAAAATACATTTTTAAACAATTTCTTACGCTGCTCTTAGATTGTTAAACACAAAAACCACGGATAGTTCCCCGTATAGTGAATCACCTAAAATATTCTTTAACACCTCTTGGTGGGAAGTATTCGCCATCATGTTTGTTATTCAATACTATTAAAATTTGTTATTGCAGTAAAATATGATACACTTAAGAATCTGTTAAGTTACTTTTATGATATAATATAAAGCAAGAATTATAAATTTAGGATGCATACATTATTTCTTCAAATTAGTTTTTTTTAATTAAATATACACACCGAACAGACAAAATATTGGTATGAATTCGAAAAAACAAAGAGAAATATTATAAAATTATTCATCCAAGCGACTGATTTGTGAATCTTATGAGAACATCAGAACTAGTTTGACTATACAACTAAGAACATGCATGCGTTTTATAACAGTTTATATGAGTAGTTCGTCAGATCAATTCAGCAAGATTGAAATTACTTGAATATCAACCAACCACAATCAATATTTTTAATCAGTCAGTACAGATAATTTAAAATCACGTGGTAATAAATAGGCTATAGCCAGTTTATCAATTAAGACCGACAAGAAAAACTCATATTTAACCAGTACACTTCATGTAAACAAACCATCTTGGCTGCCACATTGTCACTATCTTGAAATTACACAATTATTCACCTTTAAAGTTCTGATAATAGTCTAAATGCTCTTGTTATATGTTTTAAGTGCCCTTTCCTCATTTCCCGTAAGAATTTAGTTAAAATAATAGAACAATAACAAGAATAGTTAAAATATACATTAATTACTAGACAAATTAAGAAAGCTAAGAAAAACGCAACTTTCTTCAACGAGTTGCAAAATGATGAAAGCTTTATCAGTTATTGGTGTAACGGTATAATTACGTCTTTTTGATTTTTAACACTCGATTCACACAATTTTTAGTTTTTCGACACCAAATTCCGATAGGTATTACAGCACAATTTCAACATTGTGCGTCTCATACTTTTGAATAAATTGTATGGTATTTTCTTTTTCATCAGCTTGATTATTAATATTTTCATTTTACTGCTTTTTTAAATTAAGTTTATTATATGTTCCAGATTATGCAGCACTGTTAAAAAATGTTTAACTCATAATGAATATAATAATTTGTGAAATGGTCTATTTTTTGTAACCTCTATTCATTAGACTATTAGTTTCGCCGCAAAACATAAAAAAAAGCTTCATCATTTTTATTATGACAAATTTTTTAAAGATAATTTCATGAATAAAAAATTCTACTAAATTTAATGTAGGATTACTGAAATGATGAATATAACCTTTTCATCGACTATCCAAACTTTTTTCCCCGAAATAATTACAATTTTTTGTACAGTCCCGTCTGTTTCAGTGGTAAAAGTAATTCATCAAATATGCAAATTAGTGTTATGAAGAAGGATTTTTTTGAAAACTAAAATAGCTCGAATTCTTACGTCTTTATGTTAGCGTTTTTTATGCAGTCGTTTCAAGATCGCTTTAAGCGTTAAATTTACTGAGAATATAAATTACTCTTTTTAAACATAAACACCCTTTTTTTACGAATTTTGTTAATGAAAGATAAAAAATAAATAAATTTATTTTCGTTTTATGTTCTTTGAAATGTATTCTTTTTTAATATTTTTAAAAGGAAACGTTGAAAATAATAATTAGCGTTATTATGAAGGTATCAAAATACGTTGTTTGATAATTTCTAAAAAAAAAAAAAGAAAAGAGAAAGACAAGACAAAGTTAATACGAATTTGTTGTTTCGTAAATTTTTGATTGTTTTCCTTACTTCAGCACTTAGCAAATTAATTCCGTTTGTTTTTATCATTTATCAACACTTTTTACTCAACATAGATAATTAAATTGTTAAAATATTTCTCTTTATATTTAAAGAAAAAATTCGCAATAAAAGAAAAATAGAAAAAGAATTAGGGTTTATTTTAACTTTTTGTAATGATTTTACTAACACTAATGCAGAATTTGGCTATCTAAGTTTTTATTTTAATAAATATCTAGGCGCATATTTGCTTTTTCCTAATGTATGCTTAACTGATAGTATAACCTCTAAATGAAATGATAAATATCTCGACTCTTTTAATAGATATCTAAATATTTAAATAAATATCTGGACGCATATTTGTGTTTCTCCTAATGTATGCTTAACTGTATGTATAAATTTAAAATGAGATAACAATAAAGCAATTATATTTTGCGCATGTGAGTAAAAAAGGCCATTAATTTCAGATTTTAAGTTAGATTACATAAACTAGAATTGACAACAAAATTACCTTTCTCCTTTTTTGAAAATATCAAATATAAAACTTAATAAACTTAAATAATTTGTTTTATTTATTTTGCATTATAAACTACAATAAACTCAGTTTTTTTTATTTAGTGCATGGATGCCAAAAAAAAAAATAACTCAACTGATGTTAGTTATTTTCTAAGCGGAGAAAAAATTTTGGTGAAATTTCCATACTTTTATTATATATTTCTGGTAAGGATCTATATTTATGGTCAATAAAACCAAATATATGGTAACCATTCATTTGGTGATTTTTTCCTATCGTACTGCAATGGTTTACCGGAAATTCTGGTTCGCCAAATTATATTTCTTATTTAGACCACCCAATTAAAAATAAAAAACTTAAAGGTAGATTTAACCAAATAAATGGTTTTAATGCCATACTCTAAGGTGGCATGATAAACTAACCAATTTTAACTACTGTAAAAAAAATTATCTCATGTTATTGCACTATACTTTATTCTTAATTTTTAAAAGATTAATTACCAAAACGGTTCGGTAAAAGTTTCCGAGTTTTTTGGTGTTCCCATAGAGCTAGAAACATGGCAATGGTGACCATATTCTGGTAGTTTTGACCATACTTCTTTCTCAGTGTAGAGGTAACGTAAACCAACGAAATAAATATTTTCTTATAGAAATGAGGAATAAATTTTGGAAATGCGATAAAATATAGAAATTTTCTTATAGAGAAAGGGGTACAAGTCGCATTTATTCTATTTAGCTTAGTACAAGCTATACCACAAGCAAAAATATCATTAGAATCAATCTAACAATCATAAAAGTTAATAATTTAAAAAAAATTAAGAATGGAATTCTTTTGAACTCTTAAGGTAATGGAAGTTAAGTAGGTAGGCAGAAATTAGAACCGCAAAAATTTCTCTAGATTTGTAACGTGAATTTTTGTATAAAGGTGTGAATTTTAATGTATAAAGATGTTTGTAGTGTATGACGATTTGAATTTTAATGGGAAAGATTATTCATAAGCTTTCAGATTATTGATTGCGTTTTGTCAGGGTTTTATATTTTTTGTAGATCTTCAGAAAATTCGATGTGTTAAAGACAGATAAGAGTATTTGAGAGGCAGCGTACTTCGCATTGAGCTTATAATCCTGAAGTTTTTGGATGACATACTTCCTTCTTTGCCAAAAAATCAATAATAATTATCAGTTATCTCCAAAAATAATTTTTTTTCAATAGAATTGTCTCAAATTCTAATGAAAAAAGAAATCATACTGCTAAAGAAATCATGAAAAAAACTTTGTTTTTACTTTTTTCTTTCGACTTCCAGTCAAAATCTAACACTCGCAGCTTTATATTCTCTGTAATAATATGAAAGAAAAAAACAGTCTTAAACAGCATTCATTTTTGAGGTGGTCAATATCAAAACCTGTAAGACTTTTTTCACTTCTATTAATTTGTTTTTATCTGCAATTTTAATTACAGAACAGGAAGAGAAAACACCTTACCATCTTCACCAGCTCGTGCTGTAGTGCCCACTACAGAACAAAACTGCAATATAACATCACATTTTGAAATCTAGGTTTTTACTGTTTATAATTTCAAAAATAAATAAATAAATAAACGTTCATTAAGCTTTTTTTTATTGAACACGCATTTTTTATACTTGCAGCAGAGCATAAGTTAAACGTGAGATTATAAGAAACTTTTATATGTTATTCAGTCACGTGGTATCATCACATAACTTGCTTCGTATCTAATATTAACTTTGCGTGTATATTTCTCCAAATATTTTTTAAACTACTCGATTTTTTTCACCAATTTCTGATATTCAAAACCTAGAAGAAAAAAATTTAAAGTTATAAGTTCCATTTCAATGCTTTTTATATAGGTTAGATAATATATTTACAGACTTGAAAAATGTATTTTCTTATCCAAATATAGTGGTGAATTCCTTATGAATCCATCTAGCAACTTGATGTAGGGTAAGTGGTCAATTGGGCTAAGCTGTTAATCTCGCACAGTTAGAATTTTTATTCTAAATTATTGTAAAATAACCGGCAGCACTCTGTCCATCCTGTTAACCTTCAAGTTTATAGTAAAGAACATTTTTTACCTTCATGGTTTGGAAAAAGTTTACAAATTGCGTGGTAATAAAACCATGAATGCAAAACTATACGTTTTTTTGACTATGGAATAAAACTACGTTTTTTAACTATTTACAGCTGGTATGGTTTCAAAACCGTAAAAAAGAGATTTAGCTTGACATAGGAACTAGGCTTATCGTTAGGTAAGGCGCTAGGGGAATGCAGGCCACACATTGGGAGAGTGCTGGAACATCTTAATATGTTGAAGAGAATGGGGAGGAGGGGTACTGATGTGTTAACGTTGGACCCCAAACCCCAGTTCTATCGGTCATACAGAGTAGCCTTGTCAGCTATAATATGTACGCAGTTGTACTGAACTAACTGGCTTCATTAGGTTTGCTTAGTTGGTGAAATTCTGGTTGTTTAACCGTATTACGTGAGAGCAGTAAAAATATGGTTTTTTCACAGTTAACAGTTTGATTATTTATGATTATTTGACAGTTTATTTTTAATATGGTAAAATAACAGTTCAATAAATTGTTATTAAAAAAAATTTCCGAGAAATTTCTAACAATGCATGAACAGTGGAACGAGTGCCCAGCGTAGTCACTGCAATATTTCCTCCATTGTTGCAACTTATAATAAGTTTTTTGGTGTAATTTACTCCTCATTTGGTGACTCTGGACTATTCCAATTTTTTAGGAGTTTTCAATTTCTTGTTCTCTTTGTTATATATTGTATCATGAACTCTAGAGAATGCTATCTTAAAGTTGTTATCTTTCAAAATGTGTAACACATGTGAATTAAAAAAAAAGTTTGATATTCTTTCATTGTTTTTTTTTTGCAACGCTATTTATTATCTTAAAAATTATGTAAAATAAACACTTTTGAAATATTATAAGTTAATCTTCAAATGTGGTCTTAATTAGATAGGTTAATATTTAAGTTAATACGTTTTTTTTTATTGAATTTCAATTGGGTTGAATATTTTTTTCAATAAAAAAGAAAACAGAAAGAATTAATTTTGATCTGAAAGTTTAAAAATAAAAATATATAAATGTTTTTTGAATTTGAAAATTTTTTAGTCCTAAAAATATTTAAAGCAAATTAAGTAGTATCAAAATCATTTACAGAAAATGATTTTTTGCTTAATTTGAAAGTAAATATTTTCAGTTATAAAAAAAGTTACAGACTTTTCAGTGATTTTTTTTTAATATTTCATTTATAATTCTTGCTTTTGTAATCGTGTTAGGAAAGTAAAACATAATGCAGATAGTTGAAATGATGGCACGAATTTTATAAAAAAATATTATTAATCTATCCCAAACTCCTTTTTACTTTAATTTTTAACGGTGAAAAACTAAGCTCTGTAATCAGTGAAAAAAATCGTTTAGAATAAAACATAAAAACATGAAATTATATCTATATGTAAGCTGTATGCTTTTACATTTTCAGTTAAACAGATTATTTTTTTTTAAATTCTGAAGCTAAAAGCTTTTTAATGTATTTTCTGAAATATTCATACATTTCTTTGGATCATATTAAAAAAAGTGCAATGTTATTCAAAAATTTAAAATAATAAAAATCGTTTATAAAAATATTTTATATACTGAATTCCCAAAGAGAGGAATTTTATATATTTAAAGTAAAGTAAAATATGTAAAGCTCCACAATTTTACATTTAATAGATTTATCTACTTTTGTTGATTTTTAAATTTCTTTCCTATTCAAGAAATAAGTATTAAAAAATCTTTTATTGAATAAATAATACATTCTTTTCTCGTTTAATCTTTGAAAAAAGGAACTTCTATGATTTCATTTCAAAACCCATTAAAAACCATTTTTGCATTAAAAAACAAATGAGTTTTTTCACGGATTTCATTGATTAAAAGTGCAAAGGAACCAATAAGTATAAAAAAAGGAAAATTACTTTTATTAATTAAAGATTGAATGTTTGCGCAACAAAAAGCTATTACAAATCAAATGTGTTTGAGAAAGGTAATTCCGAGAGCTAATTTTAAAGAAAAGAAATCTGCAGCAATTTTAATTTCACTGTTTTACGCAAAAATAAATTATGTAATGAATGGAATAAATTCAGAATCTGAGAATTGCTAATTTAAAAAAAAGGAATATATTTAAAAACTTTTTGTGTTATAAAATATAATAACATAGAAGCTAAAATTAAGTGTAGAATAACATTTTGCTAGAAGTGTTTCTTTGTTCTTTTAACATGCCAATACATTATTTTATTTTATTTATATTTTGTGCATTTTAATAAATGTAAATGCTGATTATAGATAGTAATACAACGTTTATTATTAAAGTTTTTAAAAAAGTCAGTTTTGAGAAAGTCAAATCAAATGTATTTGAGAAAAGTAATTCCGAGAGCTAATTTTGAAGAGAAGTAATTCTGCAGCAATTTTCATTTTACTCAAAAATAAATTATGCAATGAATGGAATAAATTTAGAATCTGAGAATTGGTAAATAAAAAAAAGAATATATTTAAAATTTTTTGTGTTGTAAAATTTCATAATGTATTGCTGAAGTTCAAATTGCGTGTGAAATAATGTTTTGTTAGAATTATTTCGTTGTCTCTTTTAATATATCTGTGTACATTATTTTATTTTATTTCTTTATATTTTAACAAAGGTAAATGCTGATTACAGATATGAATATAACGTTTATTATTTAAGTCTTAAAAATGAAATTAAACCTACTTCTTTCCTACTTCTTCCATAATTCAATTTTAATTCATATTCCCATGCTATACATTTTAAACAACTACTTCATTCATGTCCCATACATCATTTCTTACTTCATTCATATTCCCATAAAACTACATGGAGTTCCGTAATAACCAACTTTGATGCATATTTTTAAAATCCTTGTCAAAATATCAGACAATCAATTATGCGTAATAGGAATTACAAATTAGTATTTAAGCAAAAATGAACTTCATCAAAACTCGAACTAACATTTAAAACAGAGTAGAAATAAGGAACATCAAACCCTATTTGATTGATAAAATAAACAGGGAGGATTTGAATGAGCATTATTCATAAAACTTCTTAGATACATTCGGCAAGCAAACTGGTATTGATGCTCTTAATTTCGTCTCCCTATTAAAATTTAGTTGAAGCTTTTGCTGTTTCTAAACATAAAAATTAATGAATTTGCATAAAAACTAATCGAATCCTTAAACATACATAGTCTTCCGACTTCGTTTCTGACGATAATCCGAATCAAACATAGGTTTAACGTGGTGGTATGAATCACATGGTACATAATTTATGGTTTTTTGATGACGGTAACAAAGGTTTTGATGTTCAATAAAGAAGTAATTACTTTATTTTATGAAGAAAAAAAAACTACTCGATGAGCAAGACGTTTGTTGAAAATAAAATTAGCAGTTTACAATTACTCTAAGAAAAAAAGTATGATCGACGCTAACAAAACAAATCTGACAGTGTTTCTGACTCTTTTAATTATTAACAGTAAAATGTGATAAAATTTGATATTGTAAGTAATATTTGATAATTTTATCACGATACCCTAGAACATAAGCATAAAAATATTTATTCGGCAAAATTTACCTATTTCTACACCTAAAGTAAATCATTGATATAAGAAACTATAATTTTAAAATTCAAAATTTCTGGTGAACAGTTGCGATATAATTGGAAAAACTACCAAATGAAAGCCTTAGATACCACATATTTTGGTTTTATTACCGTAATAATTCTTCTCATTTTTTTTTTATAAGGAATGTCATTACTGCACCAGATTATCATTATTTACAAGATTTCTTTCTATGTGTTCCAGATTCACATAGAAACACTGCTAATTTCATTTCCAGTGCTTTTTAAATAAATATTTAACTGCAAATGGTAACTTTAACTTTGACTTCACCACAGATGTATCAAACAAAATTTTGCCACGAGATATTCTATACATCAAAAATGTTTATCGAATATATGTATTTTTTTGCATATGTCATTGCGGTTAATAGTTTTACAACGTTTTTATATTTCATGTTTGTGACAATATTCTGCCCATTTCTTTACTTTAATTTGTGCTTAATTTTTAAATTTTTTTAATAAAGTTTTTTAAGCTTTTACAATTTTTTTTTTACGTACTGAATGGTGTTTAACATTTTCAATGAAAACTAAAGAAAATTCACTAAAGATTATTATTAGTGTTTTGTGATTTCCTCCTCTTTTAATGAAAGCAAAATATAATTGTAAATTTTGCCTTCGGCTTTCATTGGTTTTTCAAATGAAGATAATAGAAGAGTTGCGCGTGCAAGTTGTTTTGCCTGTTATAATTCTTCTATAAAGGTAGAAACACATCTACAGCCTCTTTCTCGTTTTCTTTAGAAAAGATATTTCTTTCTTTCTCTCTCTCTCTCTCTTTTAAAAGTTTTCGAAAACAGAGTCTTTCACCTTTTCTTGTTGCTGGAGACGCCCTTATAAGTTATTTATCATTTTTAGGCGATAAAATAAAATAAAATAAACATCCTAGCAATTTTTATTTAGTTAACGCAAAATTTTTAGTTATACTACACCATGACAGATATCATAAATTTTGTTGAAAAAACGAAAATACTTTAGGTATCTTTCTGATTATTTTGATTCAAAGAGAAAAACTTATAAATATTTATATTTGTTTTGAAAATAAAATCATTCCTGTAAAAGTATTCATAATTAGTATTAAAATTCAGTACAAAAATATTCATTTATTCAAGTAAAAACTTAATATATAGTGCATTATTTACTTAAAATAATTAAAGTGACTAATTAGAATGATTCTTTTATAAGATTAATGTTATAATTTTTAATTTAACAAAGACAAATGTATAGATTCATAATTATTCTTACGTAAAACATTGAAACACTAATTTTGAAATAAGTGTTTCAATAAATAATTACCAATGTAAGATGGTATAATATGAATAATTCCTTTGGAAGGTAAATTCCTTAAATTTTCTTAAAAACTTTTTGCTTGTGTGTAGAATTTCATAAATTTGCTAAATATTTTTTTTAATATTTTAAAATTTTGTATATAAATAAATTAAGTAAGCAATTAAAATAATATGGATAATGTTGTAATTTTTACTAATAGGAGTTGAATCTGCAAAATCGATTTACATAAATTAATATTTTTATATTTAATGTGTAAACAATATTCATGTTTTAAAAATGTATTTTTAACTTAGCTTTTATCCACTGTATGAAGAGCATTTATACTAGCTGTATATGTGTTCTTCATACGGTGGTGGGGAGATAAAGCAACCAATCATTAAGTACTGAACAATATTACGAAATTCTGCCTGAACAATATGTACCAACACAAATAACTAAGCTAAAATAATTAAATTTTTTAAATTCATATTCATATGTTGTTCTTCCTGATGGCTTTACGTCAATAGATTAGCAAAACATGATTTAGTAGTTCATCCGATCAAAATAAATATTAACTATATTCAGATTCATTTGGCATGATTCTGTTGCTGGAGATCAACTCATGATAGAAAAAATTTACCACAATCACGTGATTTTCTCCAGTAATTATTCTTTTGGAGGGATAAAAAAAAACCACTTTTCATATATAAAAGCTTATATTTATTAAAGTTTTCCAATATGGATGCAGTTTTAATATGTATTAAATATACTTATGCAAGACATTACTCCTATATTTGTACATTTGTAACCTCTTAAGACTGCAGCAATTACCATTATATTAGTTGTGCCCATTACCAAAATTATTAAGCTTTATTGGCGTCAATAATAATATGGCGATTTTTTTTTATATTTCTTCTAAACGAATTAGTGCCATTTTTAGATTTTGCTTTCTAGTTTTTATAGCATATAACTTATTTTTCTTATTTCAGTTAGTAACTTATTATCAAAATTAATTAAGCTCCTTTAGAGTCATTAATAGTACGGCATTTTTTGGCTGTCCCCTCTAAAGAATAAGAACCTTTCCTCCATTAATTTTTTTTTAAATTTATTTTTAGAGCATACTTTCCTTTTTTTATTTCCATTAAATCATATTAATACTGGGTTGGCTGTGCAACGACGGTTATAGAAAAATAAAAACATATTACCTATTATAATTAAACATCATTAGCACCAATAGTAGCATGGCGATTTTTTATCTTTCTTCTACATGAATTAGTACCATATCTCAATTAATTTTGCTTCTCAATGAATTAATCAATTTTATTTTTAATTACTGTTGATTTTATGCTATTTAGTTTTATAAATTTGCGTTTTTAAAGCAAAACTATGAACAATATAAACACGTGGTTTATATAAATTTAGAAATATTAATTTGTGTGACATAATCCACATATGCTACCATATTCATTCAATTTGATCATTGGGTTGATCGGACACAGTGTATAAAAATATTTAACTCTGAAGAAAATAACAAAAAAAAATCTTCTTTTTTAATGAGAGCTATAAACTAGCAAATATGTTTGATTAAGTCTAGACTTTATTTGAAATGGAAAAAATCGTCTGCAGTTGTCTCTTTTGTACTTACTACCAATGGAAATTTCTAAGCCATTGAAGAAATTAGATTTTTCGTACGGCCGTACCGAACGAACCAATTGAAAATTTCGAAAGAATCTTTGGATCTAGTTTTCTAGGCTATGTTTTCAGACTAAGTTCAGAGGCTAAGTTTTCGTCTTTGTAGCCGCGTTCCGAATTTCAGGATGATAGAATGAGCGGTTCTTAAGTTATAAGAGATAGTCACACAGATATTCAGACAGACAAATTTTTTATTTAATCATTATAAATATGTTTAAATTTTAAAAACTCAAGGTATATATGTTGCAAATTTGAATTTTTTAATCAAATAAAAGCTTATTCTTATCACATGTAAACAGCATATTAAATTATTCACACTCTTTCAATTAATTATAGCATTTAAATATATAATTTAAAAGTACGATTATATAAATATGAGTCAATAACTAAACAATGTAACAAATATTATGGGGACAAACTAGATAAAATATTTATTGTTTCGCAACTTAGATATATTTTAAATGCTTGCGTAAGTTGAATATTTTTTTACTGAAAAATCAATAAATATAATCAAAAAGTTTACCATAATTTAATCAATATCAGATATAAGACGCTAGACATTAAACTAATTTTATATCTAGCACTTTTGAAAGCCTAAAGTGAAAATAAAAAAGTATAAATATCTGCATGCAAAAGAATTGAACTTGATTTTACGAACTCTCGCTCAAACTTAAGTATGAATAGCAATTTATTTTGCTATAAAAATAGACACTTACCCAACTAATTGGATTATCGATCTTAGTAGCAAAATATTTTTAACTGGTATATGAATTCAAACTCAAATATTATTTAAGTTTTTTTTATACAAATTTCATTTGTATGAGTTATTTTCATACATTTTTACACTGCTGAAAATAATTTAATGGCTTCAATAATAAATAAATAAAACAAATATTATCGATTTTAAAATTATTAAACTTGTAGTTAAACGAAATAAACTTGACTTTACCAAATTTTGGATTACCTTGCACTAAATTTAGAGAAAAAAAAAACAAATTATTTTCGCAATAACAAGGTGTCTTGCTTAACTAATTTCTGATCGACCTAAATAATAATATGTCATTGACTGAGAAAACTGGTATATAAATTCTACCCAAATATTTGATGAACAACTGTTTATCTTACACTTTTCGTTATTAAGAGTTATTTTTATTCAACATTTCACGAAAAGTCGGAGTTATTGCAATAAGTTCTAAAGAAAATCAATAATAATGCTATTTACAATAAAGAAAATAAATATTACTGAAGCAAATGGCGCAAAATACTTTCATTTCATATTTATTTAAAAAAATAAAAAACAAGATGTTATTTAGCTTTACATATATTTATATTTTAACTTTGCCAAAACCGTGATCTGAATTCTTAAAAAGGAAAAGAATATGCATTTTATTTTCTCTTTTTGTTGTTTTTCTAAGATATTTCCCATTCATTTCACTTCGCTTCATCGAACCGTTATCGACCGATGCGCCATCTGGCGGCCTACCAACTCTTGCGGATCTGTTTAGTTTATTCACTTATTTATTTATCTATTTTCTTTTTTTTTTCCATCCCGTTACTTGGTTCTGCGTCGTCTAATTGTGCTATCCATCAAAACTGAAGCATTCTGGTTTGACAAGAACTGATCCACTGCCATGACGTCACGTCTTAAACTTTAGAATGTCTTCTGCGCCCGAGTAATAAATATTAAATTCCTTACAGAGTTCACTAAAAGCTAATTCTTAACAACAAAAACAGAATTTTTTTCTAAGAGTTCATTTGCTTTCTTTTAACAGTTGATCCAACGTCTAAGCATATTTGTAAGTGTCAAGAGGATGTCGTAGATTAAGATTGATTTTTATAAAATCACTCGCTTTATTTTCAAAGTACTTTAAATAATTTGAGTAAAAAGAATTTCTTGCCATAAGATAACCTTTAATTCAGAAATAATAGAATATTTTATGAAATACATGAATAAATATTATAACTTTAATGTAACATGCACCAAATGAATTGTTTTCGAAAACATAATTATTAACGAGAGCTTTTAGTTTCACTCTTAGTTTCTGAACGCAAATTTGAAATATATCTATTGTAGACGCTAAGATTTATCTATTGTAGACGCTAACATGCACAAGTTAATATAAAAATAATAAATGAAAAAAACTTTATTATTTTCATAAAATTTTTATTACATAATTATAACAAAGTAATACTACACAAAAATAATACTATATAAAATCATTCACTTTATTTTAAAAGTAATTGAAGCAATGTAGATAAAAGTCTTTCTTGCCATAAGATAACCCATAATTCTGTCATAATGGAGTACTTTATGACATAAATTAATGAATATTACACAATTTGTGTTACATGCATCAAGAACATTATTTTTGACAATTTTATTTATTTACGATAAGATTTTAGGCTTTTGAAAATAAATTTTAAATTAATATGCAGTAGAGAATAACAAAAACAAGTCACTCAATCAAAGTTCATAAAAACTCTATTTTTTTTTTTTTTTTACTTTTATTTAATAAACTAACGCAATTAATCTGCTTAACTAATCTTTTATATAAATAAATATCTTTATCAAATATTAATTTAATCTACAAATAAATAAATGAAAAAATTATTTAACTCGCTTAATAATAGCATAACTTAATTTCAAACGCAAGCTCACTTCAGTTTCCAATTATTTACATTTATAAGAACATACATATGTTTTTGTTTTTACATTTTATAGAAAATTAAATTTTTTTTGTTGTAAGTAATTTCAAAAAGTAATTAATTTCGGAATTAAAATAACAAATTAGTTTTTATGAAATAAGAAAAAGCTTTAGGACGTATTTTATGGAGATAAATGATTTTTGTTTGAACAAAATAAGCAACGATGTCTACTTTAAATAAATTGATATAGCTTACTTGCATAAAATATCTTTACTATAAATATTAATCAAGTTTCTAAAAAGAGTTATGAATGAAAGGAATGTATTTTTCTTTTACTTAGTCTTTAAACTCTCAATCAGCATTTTATTTTCACTCTCGGTGTTACAGTACTGATTAAAATTTACTTCGCATAAAATGTGTTCGAGTTTTATTGCAGAGTTAGTAAATCTTATAGATTTTTAATGAACTTTATGATGGTCAAATAAAAGAAAAATGATGGAAGTGCATGAACTATTTTGTTATCATAAAAATATATTGATTTTTATTTGCACTGCATGAATCCTGATGGTACCATAAAAATGTATGACTTCTTTATTTAAATTCATAAGTTACTATGGTGATATGCAATATTTAGGTTTATTTTGGAATTGCATGATGTTTGAATAATAATAAAAAAATGTGTTGTTGAACTTCATGAATTATATTATAAAAATATGAAACTTCATGGATTATGATGACCGAATTAAAACTTGTTGGATTTTATTAATCCTCGAGAATAATGACGGAATTTAAATAAAATATGGTTATTTATGATCGAATTTCAAGAAGGTATGTGGAATCAAAGTATTTGTTGATTTTCAATCGAACGTCGGGATAGTAGAATACTAATAATATGAATGGTTTTTAATGAAACCACTTGAATTATGATGGTTTTCTAAAATGCGTTGATTTTTTATTGCGACCCTCATAGCAATGCTGACAATTTTCTGCAACAAGCACATAAATAACTGAAAATGTTCTTCGAATTCTAAGGTAATTTTATCTTAGAACTATTTTAAATAGCTGTGCTAAGAAGTTCACTTAAAAATGAGATGTGACACATCTTATTTTTGTCATTGTCATTTTATGTCATTTCATTGATGCATGTCATTTTAATTGACAGATGTGAGACATCTGTCAATGACAATATATACACGTAAGTAACTATTGTTGCTATATAAAATTACATTTTAATTGTAATTAATGACAATTAGATAAAATTTAAGAACGAAAACGAGAAATAGGTGACGAAAGCTCTGCCCGTGATTTTGACGGGAGTAACAGAAAAGGGGTTAATAATTTGTTAGGTAATCATTTTTAAGTGTTTTTAAGAACAACATTAATTGTATTTTTTTAAATATTTTTCATTTTGAAAGAATTATATATTTTTTTCCTAATTTTTTTTAACATTTTTTGTTCTGCAGAAGGTGTGCTTGTTGTAAAGCATGCTCTACACTTTATAGTACAATCTGCTATAGGAGTGGCAGCCTCATAAATCTTGATGGTATCATAATAATGTGCTGGCGATTCATCCAATTCATGCAGGTCCATAAAAAAAAAGCATTAATTTTTTTTTGCATGCAACTATAAGTTCGAACTATATTTGAAATAATATTAAAATTTTCGTGTTATGAGGAGTAATTTTAAATGTTAGACGAAAAACATAACCTAAATATGCAGTATTAAGTTAAAATGTAATTATTAAAATCATTTTAAACTGGTAATTAAACACTATCAATTAGATAAAATGATTCTCTGAAATTTTCCGTAAAGACATAAATTGGAACAAGTTATAATTAATTACAAGCTTTGACAAGATGATATAAAAACTAGTCCTAATGACTTTTAAAGCTGGATATATATTGTTTATATAGGTTGTATTTAGTATACATATAGTGTTTGACACATAGATTTACGTATACAGATTACATATAGTACGAATTTTGAAACAAATTGTGCTTTTAAATTAGATAATTGATAAAAGATATTTTCTTGAAATAATATCAATTTATTTATAGAAAATGAAACATGAATTAAAATCATTTAAGACATTTTTGATTAAAATGCGATTTAGGTTAAATTAACACTCAACTGCATCTAAAATAAGTGGTTCACAAGGAAATATATAGTATATTTAAAAAAAAAATTATTTTATTTCTTATTTATTGTTGCTGTTTCTTGCTTTAGGAGTGAAGAAATATGAGACTACTAAAACAGAATGATATTACGCTTTGAGAATTCGTTTAATTTTAATTGGAACATTTAAATATAAAAATATCATTAACGCAAAAATAGAATCTAATTCTTTAACAGTATCCAATAATTTTTGAGTTTATTAAAAAAGTAAACTATTGAATTTATCACCTAAATAAACTAAACACGAAAAAAAATAATAATTACATTTTCCTCTATATATTTTTATTGTACCAATTACTGACAAGTGTAATATTACATACGGTTTACAATTAAAATTTAACAACCTAAGCTTGTTAACAATGGAGCAAATGCATTTTTAGTTTTAATCATTATTATTTTTTTTCACTTTTTCATTTAATCATCTTTTTTATGGTCTTTATTAGAGCTCAAATTATAAAGGGAAATCATAATAAGATCTCTAATGTGATTGAAAAAATTTCTGATTTATTGAATAAAGGGAAAGAAGTCCAGTAAAGAAAATTAAATAGTTTTTTTTTTCATTTTTCATTTTTTTTTGTAATTCCGAGTTTTAATTAATAACGTTTTTTTGATGCTCACATTTCCTCCTGAGCAATCTCAGAAATTCAATTGCGTTCTGAAAATTAATTTTCTTTTGTTTACTTTTGATGGAGTGTTCGTAAAGTGAATTTATTTTCGTATATATTTTGTTAAAATCAAATAATTTTTTTTTATTTCTAATGAAAATTGTTTTAGGAAAAAATGTTTGGTTGAAATTCGATTTGTATTTTAGAATAATTTGTTGCAAAAATTTATTTATTTTGAAACATTTTTATTATACCATTGAATTAAAAAAGCTTTAAAATTTATTTCAGATTTTTAAACTTGTTGACGTTATCAAGAAAAATAGACGTTTATATTATAATTATTATAAGGTATTTTTTAATTCAGTAAAGTAATAAAAAGTAACATGTAATTATGATAAAAATTAGGTTTTAAGTAATTAAGTGATTTAAAGTAACTTGATACAAAATAACTTAAACATGAAGTGATTTTAAATAATTAATAAAATGATGAAAAGTAATTTTGAATTCAATGAGGAAATAAAGTAAATCTTTCAAGAATCTATTTATTGATTATAATTTATCTAATTTTATAAAATTAGACTCACTTTCATTTTCATTCAATATAATATTTCACTAAGAAACTAACAAAAAATTACCTAAAACAATGTTATTTCAATGCTTTTTTTTGTTCTGATGACTTTAAACAATTTTCTATATTTTAGAAAGCTTTTTTATGCTGATTCTATCCAAAACTAGAACATTCCCAGATTATTTAGGAAAGACTCTATTTAATAAGATTATAATTAGTATACACAACACAGGGGAACAAATGTTTTGTTACCTTTATGAAAATGCTTGATCTCGACTATTTCGGGTGTTGGGACTTCAAATCCGAGATTAATTTTGCTCCTAATGACACTTAAAATGAAATTTTTAGTTTATTTTCAGCCGAAATTTACAAATTTAGAAACATTACAAATAGCAGGTGTCGTTTAAATGTTGAGACAAACGTCAGGGGGAGTCAGGGGGGAAATTGCATTGGAACACATACCCGAAAATATCGTCGTACGCTGGTTGGGGGGCTTCCTTATTAGGACCTGTTCAGAAACACACAGAGCGCTTGTTAAAAGTAGGGAAGCGTTCCTAGTGGTGTATGTAGGCATTTACAGTCATGGATACCTATGAAATTTTAATCCTGATGTTGTGCCTTTACTCCTCTAGAAGTTCGTCGGTATATAACGTTTTTAAACTTGTACATTTCTTCAAAAAATAAAACAATTTTAATTTTAAGAAAACAGCAGTTTTGAAAGAGAAAAAGACTGCAGACTTGATATCAGGGACTTGATATTTTGATAGTATATCTAATCATATAACATTCCGGCTACCAATAAAAATATTATTAATTAGATACCCCTTACTCCTATGGCTACCTCCTTACCGTTGGGTTAACCGTAAGAGATTTTTGAAGTTTTCTTTTCAATTGAGCGCAAATGCTAGTCAGTTTCATAAAAAAAAATTTTTTCACTTGTACTTGAATCATATCGCCTTTGTTCTCAGTTTTGTGTTTAAAATTATTGAGCTATGAATTGAAAACTTATAGCAGTTTATTTAGATATGAGATCAGCGTATAAGTTAATGTCTAAACACTTTCACTATTTTTAAGGATGAATATATAATTCCACGCAATAAGGATTCTCCTTTATTCTTAAGGCTAAAAATTATTGAGCTACGAGTTAATAACTGATGGCCGTTAATTTAGATATTGGATCAGATTCTAAATCCAGCTTATAAGTTAAAACATAATGTCTAAACACTTTCACTATTTTTTAAGGATGTATATATAATTACAAGGAGTGCAAATGCTAGTTAGTTTCATAAAAAACAATTTTGCCCTTGTGCTTGAATCATGATCTCCTTTGTTTTCAGGATTATGTTTAAAATTCCTGAGCTACGAGTTAAAAACTGATAGCCGTTAGTTTATATATTTGATCAGCTTTGCAATTCAGCTTATAAGTTAAAATAAATCTTAGACACTTTCATTATTTTTTAAGGATGAATATTTATTAAACTTCATAGATCCATTTAAAAATTACACTTAAATACATTTTTTTGTTAAATATGACCCGGCGGGTCTGTTAGTTTTAAAAATGAATCATTAGAAATTTGAATTTTCTTAATAGAAACTCTTGAGAAATTTTTTTTTTAATGAATAGTTGCGTTGCTGCATTAGAAATTACGATTTAATTAGGCTTCAAAAATTGAAATGTTCAAAACTAGAAACACTGATCGTATTTCCTTGCATAAATATTCTCATTTTTATGTTTTTTTGTAATAATTTTGACATAAACGGTATTTTAGTTCGTTTAGGGAAAATAATAAGCCGGATTCTCCCTTAGGGAATTTCCTTTTACCTCTAATTAAGTTTGTTTGGTGAATATTTATTAGAAATTTTTTTTCACCAAAATTTAAATCAAAAGAAAAAAAAAAGTCGATGGGAATTTCATGCATGATTGACCTTTAGCCTTTTGAAGTACGCCTTGATGCTTAAATGAGATTTCTAAAAGGCGATTAAAAAATTTAATCAAGGGAATTTCATACACGGATTTCTTTTTATTTATTCACTGACATGAACAAATAAGGACTGGCATGACAGCTTTTAAAAAATTTATTTCTAATCTTTTAAAAGATATGATATAATCCTTTGATTGAAAATATAATTAAAATAATCCAATTTTCGTTAAGTATCCTTAAAAAATAAGTTTTAAACTTTTTTCTCTCCTCAAGAGTGAAATTGACTTTAAGTTCGAAAGCGAAATTAATTTTTTTAAAACTAAAAGTTCGCAAATACATTTATGATGGATACATTTGATTCTTTTGAGTAAACAATGAATTGTAACATGCGTTTGTTCGGTAATAAGTAAAAACAGGTCAGTGCTATGTGCTACCTACGGAATGAGTTATAACAGAAATTAAATGTTTGGCATATAAATGAATAATTACATACGTGTGATACATACTCAGAGAACAATGAATTATAATATACGTGCGTTCCCTGCTTGGTTCATAACAATTCATAATACATGTGTGATATGCGTTGAGAACATGAAGAATAATAATATATTTGTGTATCATGTTTAATACATACGGAATTAAAATATGCTTTTTTGATAAATCATGAATCACAATATGCGTATGTTATGTATTTCGTACGTAATGAATCATAATATATCAATGTTATGTACTGTGTTTAGATCACAATACGAACAGAAGTATGTTATACGTTTTGTACCTAATAATCTTTAGTGTGAGTATATTTCAAGTTTAGTACACGTTAGGTGTTCGTTACATAATGAATCTTAATATATTTCCATGTTATATTTAAAAGATATTATCATGAATTGTAATTTGTTTATTTGTATGTAAAAAAATAACGTTATCTGCTTGTGTGCAGATTATATATATATATATATATATATATATATATATATATATATATATATATATATATATATATATATATATATATATATATATATATATATATATATATATATATATATATATATATATATATATATATATATATATATATATATATATATATATATATATATATATATATATATATATATATATATATATATATATATATATATATATATACATATATATATACATATATATATATATATATATATATATATATATATATATATATATATATATATATATATATATATATATATATATATATATATACATATATATATATATATATATATATATATATATATATATATATATATATATATATATATATATATATATATATTTATATATAATACGACCCAATTTTAAGTTTACTGCTTCCAATGTTTTAATCGGTAGACATGCAACTTTGAATCCAATCCTGATGACAAGGAAACCCCTGGATCAAGTATCGGGTGAAATTTGCCTTCATGGAGGACTTTTTGATTGCACTAAACCACATTTGTGTTACATGGAGAGGAAAACCACGAGAACCTTAACACAATGAATACCTGTATAACACAATGCATACCCGTTTGCATGCTTGCATTAAAAATTCTGGTGCTTAGTTTAGTTGTTAATGTACCAGCATTTCACATTTGAAATGGTTTTTCTCTTAATTGCATTAATCTGTGATCTTGAAACGTTAATCAATTAAATGTGATGTTTATACTTACTCATTATCAAAATTTTATTATTTTATAATAAGTTTTTCTTAGAGTTGGGAATTTTTTTCATCTGTGTATTTGGTAATTATTAAAACTGCACCAATATTGTGGAAATAAGTGTCTTAATTGCTTATAAGTGTAAAATTGCTTGATACCAGAGAAATTTATTTCATCGAGGAAAATTTTAACTATCGTAAGTTGGCGGTGAGCAAGAAATCGGAATCATGCTAACTGATGCTAAATGCTGTTAATCTCCATTCTGATGGAATAAACTACGAAATGCTAGTTTGGCTTAATTTAGTAACGTAAAGTTATCAAGAAGGGTAATAAATAATAAATAAAAGAAAATTAAATTTATTTTATCTACATTAATTGTATCCCTTTCAGTCTTTCAGTT
Source organism: Parasteatoda tepidariorum (assembly GCF_982258835.1). Taxonomy (NCBI): domain Eukaryota; kingdom Metazoa; phylum Arthropoda; class Arachnida; order Araneae; family Theridiidae; genus Parasteatoda; species Parasteatoda tepidariorum. Next base: position 101,624,049 of record NC_141757.1, read on the forward strand.
TTACGTATGATTTTGCAGTGTTAAAAACTCATGTTATTACAAACAATTGTAATTTCAATGAAAGTTCTGAGTTCCGGATAAAAAAGAAAAACTAAGACCTAGGATGAAGCGGATCGATGTCGGCATCATCCCTTCTAAAAAGGATTCTTCTCCGTGGAAACCAGAACCCCTAGATCGTTATGAAACGGGGTCGCGAATACAGAAAATGGACCCCAGTATGCTATTAAAATGATCTTAGAATGACATATTTATAGAATATATATTTTTTACGCGCCTCAGTGGGACTTTTCAAAAGTTCAGCCTCATCAAATTTCAATAAAGATGGGAGACTACTGCCCTATCCTCCCGACCTGCTCTTAGGCATCATTCCTGTCATCCCTCACGCTTCAAAAATTTCAAACTGAAAGAACTATTCTATCGTTAATAAGAGTTATTTGTCTTATTAGTGCTGGATTAAAAATGAGTTTACGAACGAAATCTTGTAATTAAAAGTTAATCGATTAACTTTTAATTACAAGATTTCGTTCGTAAACTCATTTTTAATCAGCCTAATAAGAAAATAATTATAACGTTGCAGTTCTTTCGTTAAGTCCAATAACTTAACGTGTAAAAGACTGTACGAAGTAATTAGGGATTTGTGTTTGGAATTATATGGTTAAAGTGTATTTTTTTAATTTATTCCTTTAGATTATTCTAAATTTATTTTAAATTGCTTACTCTGATTTAGCTCTTAAGAAAAGAGATCACTTTTAAACGTATGGATTTTTTGAAAATTTGTAATTCATTAAAAAGAAAGGCTGATATTGTAATGCTTTTTTTATCAAAAATTTAGATAATAACATAAAAAATTTTACGTCATTTATAATTATTGTATCTAATGCTCATGTGCCATAAAGTCATTAAAGATCAGCCAAATTTTCAAAGCTCAATAGCACCAAATTTTACCAAAAATTAAGAAAGTTTACTTATTTTCTAACTAGAAATGAGTTAGTTGGTACAGTCCAAATAAAGTGAGAAAATGCCATTTGGAATCATTTGGACAAGTGCATCAGATATATCAAAATTACATAACCATAAATATTACTCATGAAAATATAATTTTAATACCTAATATTTTAAAACCCTAACAAAAATTTAAAATCAAAGAACAATAAAATTATTAAATAACGTTTAAAATAAAATGCGAGGGAGGATCAAATATAAATGAGACTTTTTTAATAACTAAATATTAAAGTAATGCTTTCTACAATTACAAAAATGGCATTTTTCTACATAATTTCCGTTAACTTCCACACACTTTTTTCGATGCTTCAATATTTTTTGTTTATCTCGGTGGCATAGAAAGAAGTAGTGAACCAATTGGGCACAAAATCTTCTGCCTTTACATTGGAAGAAAATCTCTATCCCCCAAGACTTCTTTAAGAGGTCCAAGCAAATGGTAGTCCGAAGGTACTAAGTTCAGGCTATATGGAGGATATTTAACTATTTCCCAGCATAATGCCTGTCATTTTTGTTGTATAACTGCGGCTTTATGAGGTGCAGCATTATCTTGCTTGTAATATGCACACAACCCCCCCCCCTTGAGTTCAAAAAAACACTTTTGAGTACCTTATCATGGATTATTATTTAATTATTATTCGTTGTGAAAGTGCATTAGGAATATTACGCACACTCATGATTCAAATTACTAAAAAAAGAAAGAACTTTCAAGGAACTAAACAATACCAAACTATATCTACATTTAAAATGTAGATATAGTTCCACTGATGCGATGACAATGAGAATAAAAATTGTCTGTTGCCATTAAAAAAAATCTCATTTATATTTGATCCACCAGTGTAATAAAATATTCATTGAAGCAATATAATTATTTTTAATCATTAAAATCTATTGAAAAGACAACTATCAAAAAATTTTACGAAAAAAATGCATAAAAAAATGCCTTTTTGTTTGTTAAACGAGGCTTTCTCAGTCTATGAACATAAAATGTTTCTATTTCTAAAACATGCTTCCTATTCCTCGGCTCACAAAACAGCAACTCGAGCAAAGTGAACTTTTTCACATTCCAACCAGCCGTCAAAATCCCTTCTTAGTGATGAGCGATTTCAAATAGAATTCAAAAAGAAGGCCAAGAAAAAAAAGAGCTTATCACCGACCATAAAGGTAAGAATGAAAAATTGGTGCCTTCCTCAGAAGCCAAGTCAAAGTTACGAGGATGCCAAGATACATATATTTTGTCGGCAAATCCGGAAAAGAAAAAGCAATTCAATATTTTATTCAAACCATTCTTCCAATACTTCTTGCTGAGTATCCTTGTAAGGAGCCAGTTTCCATATCTCCACGTGTATACATGCAAGTCACGCGAATGTCCCTGCATCCTTGGATAAGATGCATCAGTCAAATACGTCCTTGTCCATTCCCTCCTCCTCAAGAAAGTGAGGGGTTCTTCCCCCTTCAGTGGGGGATGGGATGAAAGGCTTTCCACCCCCAGCTTCTACCCCTGGATAAACCTAATCCTTTTCTTTTTAGACCTAACGTGAGATGGTTCTTCACCGAGACCTGTCGAATACATTCGATGAAATCTGGTATCGACCTGGTGGTAACATTTGGGGTTGCTTGTAAATGAAAGATACCATCAGCAGGAACGCTTAGGTAATGTAAGATGGTTAGAAGATATAAAAATCACTGATGGTGGTGCAATTCCTCCCTTTGTGAGACTAACTCTCTGTGAACCAGGGGAAATGGTGTGAGCGGAATACGGAATTACTGTGGGGTGTACTGGAACGTGCATTAAGAAGATTTTTTTTTTATTTGAATGATTGGTTCTTGAAAGCCTATGTCTGGTGTGATGAAATATGAAGAAAATTTAATCTTCGTCAAAGATTTATGAATAGCTGGCGAAATAAGCTAGTGGTAATCGGTAAAACTTGCAATCACCTAAGAACAAAGTACTAAATGAATTATATTTCATGAGGTATCGACTTTTACTTCCTAATTGCATGGCGGTTCTGCTACTCTTCTGATAATGCCTGTGCACTTTGTAAATACTGTTGAATTTAGATTTCTTTTTTTTAAATTTATGTATTTTTGTTGCGTATGTAAAATGCTTGAAATATCAAATAGAATTCAATCCTAATAAACAACTAAAATCGTAATAAGAGACTTTCATAATAAGCTACTAAAATCCTCGATTTTAATTTTCTACATCTCTGCAATATCAAAATCAACGTGAAAATGTTATCTACTAACAGTTTTATCTACTTAGATAAATTTATAAGGTTTAAGTCTTAACACTTGAATAACCTTAGTCATCATTTTGACCCTTAATCAACTTTGAAGGGGCTAAGTCCAAAATTAAATAAACCAGCTTACTTTACTTTCGTGACTTTTCCTAACTTTTAGAGGCCCTTATATTCAGTAAAGTCAATTGTTATTAGAATATCAAATAATTGTATAAAATGCTGATTTTATACGATTTACCTAGTTGGATTACCTAGAATTACCTAGATGGATTGCTGATTTACCTAGAACGTTCATTCACGGTCAAAAATCCGCTATAGAGATTTTACTGTATTACTTGGATTTAGCACACTGTTTCTCCTCCATTGCTTATCTTTATTTGATTTTGGAATGCGAGCAACACATTGCAAGTTTTTTTTTTCTTGAAGGAAATCCACCTCCCGGTCGCTGCTGCTCTCCAACTCTCAGTACTTGTCTGCGCAATTGCTTCTATTCAGATTGCCTTGAGATATGAGCTCACAAACTAATGAAAAATTTTAATAATGAATTTAATATATAGATTCAATAAAAACTTCTGGCCCTCAAATATTACGCACATTAAAAATTTATGCGGGGAGAAAAAAAAGACTATTAAATTTGAATTAAGTTTATGGCTGGCTGCGGAACTTAAGATCAAATATTTTTTTGAACAGTTTGATGTATCTATGAAAAGACATTGAAAAGAATAGCTTGTTGAACATGTCATTACGATTCTCAGTAGGAAAGCATCTGCATCTTTATTGACTGCATCTTTAGTACCTTAAATCATTATGGAAATTTTAAGAAAGTTCGAAACCCAAAATATCTCCCTAAAAGTTCTTTTTAGTGTGGATTTGTTCCATTAAATAAGCTAATTGTAAACATCGCAGAATATTTCTAGAATATGGCCAAATATAGTTGTGTCAGTTTAATTTTACTAAGTTTGCAAATTTTCCTGATTTTACTTTTGAAACTTGTAACTCTACACACGTTTCTCAAAAGTTCTTTATTTTGAGCTTTGTCAACGAATTGAAATTGTTGTATTTTTCTACAAAAAAAAAATATCCTCTTGCCCCCAGATTTTCCTGAAACTATAAGTAATAAAGGCTATTAATGTTCTTTCTATCGACGCAACACAAAAACCAACACAAAACTAAAACTTCTCATTCATGGAAAAAGCTAATCAATTTCAATTAGAGACTTTTTTTCTCAAATCCTGAGCTAATTTTTACAACGTTATTTAATTTTTCTACGATCTAATAATTTTTTCAGAAAAATAAAGGTTAATTTTTTATATATTAAGAAAATCCACAAGAAATATTTAATCATTTTAAATTATTAAAAATAATCTTTCATTTAATAAACTTTTTTTAATGGCATTGGAACTGAAACCAAATATTTATGCTGCATTTTCTTATTTCAGTCAAAATGACCACAAAATTCGTTCTAGGAGGGTGAAAATGTCAGTCGTTCTAGTGTTAAAGTCCAAACTGTGATATTTCTAAATATTGCATAATTTTATATTCCATGCTATGTTTGTCTTCTATTAATTTAATTATAAAAGCCCTTTAGTTTCCAAAACGTTTAATTATATGATAAAACAGAGAATAAATCTAAATAATATCTACATGAAATACCTTTTAATTTATTTAAAAAAAATCACCCAATCCAAACATTGCTAAAGTTTACGTAGTTAAATTTTGGGAAAAAAAAGGTTAAAATATAAAAAGTTTCTCTTTTTACACTGAGTAATAGTAATAGTTTATTAGCATTATTTTTGTGTAAAAAGATGCAGTTATTAATTTTAAGAAAAGTTTAAACTTTAGTTTGAATATAATGAAGACAAATGTGCTTTGCAGTTAATAATAGCATTTCAGTTTCTTTGTTCCGCATTTCTAAGATTAGATACTCTTTATAATTTAGAATAGTACTTAGGAAGCGATTTTTTATTCTATTTTTATGATATAAATTCCATTTGCAGTTGAAATAAATATTTCAATAACTTTGCTCCAATTACTCAAAGAGTAGATACACATTGTAATTTAGAATAGTTTTTTGGTAGCAATTTTTTTTAATTTTTATGATATAATTGTAATTTGCAGGGAAAATTAATATTTCGATAGCTTTGTTCTGATTTTCCCAAGTGAAGATACACTTTGAACTTTTAAATAGTATTTTGTTAGTTATTTTTGCTTTTTATTTTTATGATATAGATGCAATTTGCAGTCAAAATTAAAGTTTTAATAGATTTATTGTGATATTAGTAGGAGTAAATGCACTTTGTAATTTAGAATAATATTTTGATAATTATTTTTTTATGACATAAATGCAATTTGCACATAAAATTAACATGTTGATAGCCTTGTTCTGACATTTCTTTGAGTAGGTACAACTTTAAATCATGTTGTTATGGCAGTTGAAGGCATTTCTTCTAAATATTTCCTATATTACGGAATGCATAAATATATATTTAATGCATCACGCTCAGAAATATCTAATAGGATTTATATAAATATATAATAATGACAATGTAATGAAATATTTCATAAAAAAAAAATTACATATTTCGATAAAATTCTTTATTTTGGATCTGCATTTAGCTTAAAAAAATGTCTATTGAAAATAAATAAATATATAAATAAAATGAAAAATAACGAAATTTTTCAACGGTATAAACTTTTAAAGATAATAAGACATACGTATAACAAAATTTTCTTTTTACAGTGTTATAATAAAAGCGTAACACCATATTTGCTGAGCGTGCATTAATCCATTTGGAATTAATAATTCCACAGAAAAAGAAATTTCTAAATTAAATCAACTGTGCTTGATAAAAAGTACGAGTTTTAATAACATTCAAATAGACTGGAATAAAGTTTAAATAGACATGATCTCTAAGTTAAAAATAATTGTTGGCCAAAAGGGATACCCATTATAAACATTTCGAACAAAAGTGCGTTGTCCCGATTGCTTTAGGGTGAAATCAATTTACGTTTTAAGGCAGAATTTCGAATTCTCCCGAGTGCAATATAAGAAGAAGAATCATTAAAGGCTAAACTTCCACTTCGCGAAAACAGATTACTACAATCCAAGCCTGGCAACTTTATTTACGGTCAAAACGGTAAAGCTTAAACTTGTGTCTTAAATTCCCAGCAGGCATAAAGTAATGTATCTAGATACCAGTTAACTTCTGTAAAGTTTTCGAACAAATTCCATTGACTTCGTGGTCTTCCATTTTCTGTTCTAGAATTTCTTCCCTACATTGTCTTCCTAAAGCCCACAGGGTGGCCGAGAACAAGTCTAGGATGGAAAGAAAACAAAGACCCCTTGTTTTCCCTCCTGGCATCAAGATTCGGCAATCCCCATTGCCAACTTTTCACACTATCTTTGTGTATCCAATCCCTAGGATTGTACCCTTAGACAGGCTTACAGGGTGTTGTCGCAGTTGCGTTATCTGTCGCCAAATATTGAGTCTCTTTGACCAACGGGGCGTGATACCTCCCCCGCTATTTTTTTTTCTTCGTTTCATCCCCTTAGAAGGTCTTTTTGATCATCACTTTTTTTTGTGGGGTTCCAAAAATAATAGGAAACTCTGAAGTCTTTTGTTACGTGTCGTACAAACGCGACCCACTTGCTGGTAATAGCACTCGTTTGGAACACCATGGCTCCCGCTGCCTTTTGTTCAAAAAGAATATGAGAACTCAAAAAAGTATTTTTTTCTGTTTATATTTGAGGTCTATTTTATGAACACAATGTGTCTCTTTGAATCCGCAGATTTTCTATAGTTTTTCTTAATATATAATTATCAAAAGCAAATGAATGAAAAAAAAATCTGCTTTGTATAAGAATTATCTATTGACTGAAAAGATTTATAGAATGATTTTTTTTGTGATATAAATTATGTTTATATTATTATAATATTTCTTCATAATCCATGAAAAAAGAGCCTTACTTTGTTGAAAAACATAGGTATATCAGAATTTCACCCTTATTTATAAAAGATTAATGCATAATTCACAAAAAGTATCCTGAAATTTAACGATACTTGTATAAGTAAAACATCTGTGCGTAATTCCTAGAAATTATTCTATAATATTTTGGCTTGAGTGTAGTATTATAGTGCAATTACAATGGTTTTAAGGAAACATTACTGCATAATTGATAGACAGCATGCTAGAATACAATAGTAAATCACAGTTGTATCTGTATTAATTAAATATCTGAGCATTATCTATAGGAAAAAAACCAATATAAATGCTGAAAGATAATAGTGTAGTTTAAATTGCATCCGTATTAATAAAATATTAATGCATAATCCCCAGACAATATACTGGAATACAATAGAATAGCACATCTGTATCTGTATTAATAAAGTATCTGTGCATAATCCAAAGAAAGAGCTTTTTTTATGTTGGAATATAATAGTATAATTTCATTGAATCTGTATTAATAAAACTTTTATGTATAATACCCAGATCGTACGTGGAAAAATAGTATAGCAAAATTACATAACGATTAATAAAACAGTCTGACATAATGTAGAAAAAGTATGCCGAAATATAATAGTATGCTACAGTTGTGTCCATATTAATAAAATATTTGACAATCCACAGAATAAAGCTATATTTATGTTGGAATACGAAAGACCACAGCACAATTACATCTGTATTAACACAACATTAAAGAATAATTCCAGGTAAGAGTTATGAAATGAAATAATCTAGCGCAATTGGGTCTATATTAATAAAATATTTGTACATAATCCAGTAAAATCAAGCTATATTGAGCTGGTAGTATCACTTAATAGTATTATACCATAAAAAAGAGAATAAACAAAAAAAAAAAAGAATAAACAAAAAAGTGAAAAGAAATGTAACTGGTCTAATGCCATAAACAAATACACTTCAGTACAGAGACAAAGAATAATGGTGTAATATTGGTGAGACTATTGTAGTGCCTATTGCAGAGCTTATAGTGAGATATTCTATGTATTCTTTTATTGCAATTCGGCTTTGCCCGTTGTCATATGAACACAACTTTATTTTGAATAGAGTGAGTTGATAGCATTACAAAAAGTTCATGTCATAACTAAGCTTAGAAAGAATATAATAAGCTATATTATTATATGTTATAATAAGGGCGAGAAGCTATTGAATTATAGACCAGATTTTTAATTTTTTCAAAACTGCAGTTTTCTTTTCATAATGCGGACTTAAACTGTATTGAGCATTTTTAATCAGAAACAGCTATTGCTTATATTTTTAACTTTTTCAGCCGTTTAATATTTTTTATAGAATTTAATGTTTTACTAAAGAAAATAACTCTAAAATAAAATAATCATGGTACCTAAATAAATCTATTTAAATTCTAGTAAATTCATTTTGTATCTGTTATTTATAAATTGAAAGACGAAATATTTTATTTAATGCCAACAAGTGCATTTCTTTTCTTTATAATTGAGAAAAAATTTTTAACATAAAGAATTGTTGCACGCACACGCAGATACTTGTAATGGAATCATTTAAGAGTAATCGGTAATGAAATAAAAATTCAATAAACATTTCACGTCATAAAATTAATAGCCAAAACTCAATAATATTATTATTTAAACATAAATTTTAGTAAAAATTATTATAGGAGTCTTCTTAAGTGTTTTTAAGAAATTTTTTCGATACACATATAAAGCAATATTTTCTTCAATATACGCATCCCCGCCCCCTATATACGCACATAAAAATAAAGTTACATTTTGTTCTCTACGTAAGATAAAAATAAATTCTTCTTCAATGCAAATACAAATGATATATTAATCCATGTGTAAGTAAAGTAAAATTTTCCTCAAATCACATAGGAATAAAGAAAATATTTCCTCAATACATCCATAATTAAAATCAATTTTCGCCGTTACATGTAGGAACAAAGAAAAAATTTCCTCAATACACGCATAAATAAAGCACATTTTTCTAAATACATGTATGAATTAAGTAAATATTTACGAAAAACAAGCATAAATAAAATTTTCTCAATACATGTATAAATAAAATCAATTTTTCATCGGTTCGTATAGTTAAAGTATCATTACAATTTACTCAATACAAGAATACACGTATAAATAACGTAAACGTTTCTCAATACATGTATAAAACTAAGTAAATTTTTCCTCAAAACACGTACAAATAAAATAACATTTTTTCAATAGATGCATAAATGAAATTTATTTTTCATCGGTTTGTGTTGATTATTATTACAAATGGGTCGCAATTCCGACAAACTGTCCTCCATTTCTTGGCTTGTTTTTGTGTGATGTTACACTATCTGACAAACGAATATTGAGTTTCTTCTTCTCTTTCGGGGGCTGTCAGAGCAAAAATCACACTTTCTTCTGCCTCGACAGATTCTTTATCTTTTTTCCATTATGCTCTGATTGCTATCTTTTCTTTCTTATTTTGCCCGATTCTAGTTTTTTCTTCTTCTTTGGTTATCTGACAGATCAGAAGAAAATCTACCCTTCCTTATAAGTGGTACTGCTGTGTTCCTCTAATTGATGAAGTCATTGTTGCGGCAGATTTAGATAAAACAAAATGGTGCTTTTGTTTGTTAAAAGATAAAAAAAAAATTTTTTTTTTAGAAATTTGATTGTTACACTAAATTTAATAAAAAAAAGCTCCTAATGAATAAGATAGTATTTAAATGAAAATATATCTTGAATTAATAATAGGTTTTTGTGAATAAATGTTACAATGTATAATTTAAAAATGCAATTCATTGAAGCTAGTAAATTGCACTGAATTAGAAAGATAATTTTGAGTTTTACATTTTCTTTCAGTTTTTGTAGAAAAATAATTTTTTGTACTTTTTGTATTATAATGGTAATTTAAAAGTATGATGTTTTAATTTTTTTTGCTGCTTTAATGTGATTTTTTTACATTGAATATCTGCAATGCAATATTTCTTTATTTCTGCAGCAAGGCACAAAATTCGTATGTTCGTATGTTGTACTTAAAAATAAAAAGCACATAAAGATTTTTCTTGCCATATATAACTTCATAAAAAAATTAAATTCGTAACTATGCAACTGTATTACTTATCCGTATGACAATATATTGGTTAAGAGTCAAATGATATCACATTAATTAAATTAATTTGTCCTTTCTGCATTTCTATCTATTATGAACTGAATGAATATATATATATGAATATATATATATATATATATATATATATATATATATATATATATATATATATATATATATATATATATATATATATATATATATATATATATATATATATGTATATATATTATGACAACATTTAAGTTTAGTGATAAATAACGGTGTAGTTTGATAATACATAAATTTAGATTCAAATAACATCCCCATAGGTCAATATTATATTTATTTAAAAAAATATATAATTCATGCATAGCAAACAGATTGAAAACGGAATAACATTCTGTATTACAAATCCTGTATAAGCATCTATCAATCGGAGGGCGAAGACAAACAATTACTTTTAAATATATTCATAGAATAGGACACACAAGCAAAACATATGGGCGCTATATAGTCTTTTTGTTAGTCTTTTTTAGTATATAAATTAGTCACTTTAAAATAGCAGTTGTGAGATATTTAAAAAAATATTTAAAAGAAGATATAATTTATTTTGCGAATTCTTACAAATCTTTTAATGTTAACACCTTAAAAAAAATTTTGAGCCACATAGTAAAATATTATTTTGTGAAATCATTATATTATTACTGGAATAATACAGCCATAAGCAAAACAATTTAAAACCTATTTTATAATTTCATATGTGGATTAGATGTGAACTGTGTCAAACTTTCATTGAACCCTCCAATCTTTTATTTTCCGGTTTTTGAAATGAAAGAATCATTCTGTGAGGCAATAAAGTTGGGGGATGATGAAGGCGTGGCTACAGTAATCCCTGACCACAAAATACCCACCATCAGTCACAAGAATCTTGATAGCTTGGTGAGATGGTGCGCCAAGGGGATTATGAGACTCTTGCAAAGGGTACGAAAACAAGATTTCTGTTTGTATGGAAAGATGTAAGAAAATTCATGACAAAATATTCGCGCTTAATTATAACAACTTGAAAGGTTTACAGTATTCCCTTGAACTACAATTAGAGATTATTAAAATTCTATATGAACATTTAAAAATGGTTCATTACCATCATTAGACATCGAAAAGAACTATATTAACTCGACATATGTGGAATTAAATATTATAATTTGTAAAAAATTTAATTTAAATAAATGATAAACTATTTTTTAAGGGTGAGTGCAAAATCGAATTTGTGTCCTGCGCTTAAATTAAATTCGTACCAGGTAATCTCTGCACAGAGTTAATGTCCTACTATAAATTTTGAAGGGCTGATCATTTTTTTTAATACCAAAGTGGAAATTATGTAATATATTTTGCTATTGGAATTGCACTAAAAAAACAACTGTCATCTTTTTGTTTAGGGTTTTGTTACAAATTATTTTTATATTGTATACGATATTGATTTTTATCTGCATGTCTAAAAACGAAATACTTTTTTTCAATTTCCAGCATGATTAGAATTTGGATTTTCTAGTATAACTCAAAATTTATAATTATAATATTTTTTCAGTTTCTTCTAGTAATTCTGAAATTATTTATTGTACCAAACTTTCTCTTGTGCATTCATTTTTTTAATTTTCAATTTATTACAATCTTCATGTATGCATTTTTAACACTTAAAAATTTCCATTTCATCCCTTCTTGTTCCTCAATTACATAAATAAGACTTTGTCGAGTAGAAAGTCAGATGGTACAATTCAGGAAAGGAAAGTACGAAAATACATCCAGGGTTTCGGAGACATCCAGCCCACTACCTCCACTTTGCAGTGCGCTTGGAGGGCGATTCTTCTCGGCCAGGGAGGCCCCATATAAATTATGCTGGTGAGGAAACAATTATGATAAACTATTTATATTATGAACGTATTTACATTATGAAAGTTACATTTACGCTTTTTCCCAATTTCGACAAACAATGTGTTTTAGGGACCTCTGTGGTCGATGGGTGTTTTTTTCCACCACACATTCTGAAACATGATGGTAGCGGGTTTAAATCCCTCCGTAACCCTTTCGCACTTTACGGTAGAACAGTTTAACGAGGATCGATACCGTTCACCATCGGTCCCGACGCATGCTGATCAAAGTGGTAACCCACCCGGCTTACCGACCGCAGTCAGTTATGCTTGACCTCGGTGTTCCACTGGGAACCATGTCTTTACTATCTGTACACAGCGGGACTTTTTAAATTTTGTAAATTGTCTTAATAACTATTTTGATTAAATTTCAAGGTTTCGAGAAATTCGTATCATGTTTTCATTCGTGGAATACATCTCATCAAAGGAAACCCGAGCTATCACTTGTTGCTCTGTAGCTGTGCGTCGCAAAAATGCAAATAATCTTACAACAATATCTAATGTAACTGTGCATATTTTGAATAATGTAAATGATTTTATTTCTTACGTTTTGATCATAAATTCAAGTTATGGGAGAACAAGTCATGAAAGTGCTTAATAATAATCTAATTTCTATTGATTATTTATTGTTTATTGGAGTAACACACATTTGCAGGCTTGTGTGCTCAATTTAGGATTATAAACCTTTGTCAAATAGAAGGACAGACAGCATAATACAGAACAGGACAGCACAAAGATACATCCAGGGTAAGAGCGGGATTCGAGCCAGCTACCTCCACGCTATATGATTTCGATATTAGTTGACCAGTGAGAAGAGGAAAGCTTCATAAATAAGATATTGGCCTTAATATAAATATTGATATAAATAAATATTGGCCATTACAGTTATAAAAGTTTCTTAGCCCTGCGTATTGTATACACCTTGTGATTGTTGTAAATTATGTTTACTGAAGTTTGATACTCTCCCATTGTGGTATGGTTCTGTTTCGTTTCTATAACCTCTGCTCTAGGGGTAAAATCGGGTACAATCATCACCATATGAGGGTGATTTAGAATATCTGGAGAATTTAAAGGAAAAAAATTACTTATCAGGGAAGAAAAAGTTGTTTTGCAATGACTCGAAGAAAGAAGAAAATCTCAAAACAAACTGACCAAAAATAAAAAATAAAATATATGGAAAACCATATAAACAGTTTCATCAAAAGAAGAAAAAAAGGAAAAAACCTAAATCTTTAATTGATGTTTTTTCCGATGAAGACGTAAAAAAATTATCAAGTGTTGACATAGTTTATATTATAAGGATGTATTTTTTTAACTAAAAGAAAGAAGAAAGGTGCAAAGTGTTTCTACTGAGACCACGAAAGCTGAAGTGGTGCTGAGGAAGAAGATAATTACTTTATATGTGAATTCCGTACACACTATTAACCAAAATCTTGGCTATTTTTTCATTGAAATTATAGTATTTCCCTCAGAGTTTACATATGCACCCGATCCTACCCCCTCTAGTGGGGTAATTTCTTCATATAAATTATTTTATGATTTAATAAGTTGAATTGGAAGTACAGTTTAAAAACTACACAGAGCACAAGCCAATGGAATATCTTTTTAAGAAATATTTTGCGCCAAATTGTCCATATCTGTAGCGACTAATGACAAAATGAGGTATAAATGATTAAAAATGTATCAGATAACAAATCTAACTTTATATACATGAATACTTTTAAACATTTTCCTTTTGCTTTTCCATTTCCATTTCTGACAAGTTAGAACCATTAGTTTTTACAATGGTATACAATTGATGACCAACTGCATTTTATAGTCAATCCATACCACCGCAAGGCAATTGTGTTTTCTTGTCACTCTCACTTCATACAAGATTAAGGAATCTTATTAAGGGTAGTCTCCCTCCCCCTGACCCCTGGAAGGCTTCGGGTTGGGGAAAAAGATGCCCGGTCTCCACAGTGAAGAAAATATCATCATAAACAGGCGGAAATAACCCGTATAGTGGTCATGGATTACCATGGGAGGCGGTTGCAGTGTGTTAAAGAAAAAGGGAAAGATGCGGTTTAATTTAGCATGGCATCCATAACACTTGAGCTCGTCTTATGGCGGGGTTTTCAACATCGATGGTCAGTGGGAAGAAATAATCTTGGCAATAGTAAGTAATTCAATTACTGATAGGATGTGCCTTCTTTTAATGGATTTCTGGTAGGCATAAAAGCTAGTTCCTGGATTGGGTTAGATGGTATGTGTTACTGGTCTTCTATTTTTTCTTTCTCTAATTTTAGCCCTTATTTCAAGATCGCTAATAAAAATGATAGGCAATAAAAAAAAAGAATTCAACAAAGGATGTTTTGAAATGATTAGTTTATTAGCTAGATAGATAATTTTGAACAACTGTTTCAACAATTAAAAATTAACTAAATTCAATAACAAAATTTCAGACGTGGGTAATTTTTGCTTAGAGAAAAAAATATTTTCTTATATCTCGCTTTGCCATTGAGTTTTGTGACCAATCTAAATATTTAAATTATTTTGCAACAAATCTTTAGAGTGTAAACTAATTTTTACTATCAATATATGAGATCTATATTTTTGCCATCCATCTACGATATGCGTCTGATTTAGCCTCAATATATGAGGTATATTTATATTATCCAATCTCCATGTAGATAAACACAATCCAACAATTGAGTACTTGCACTTCAAGAAGAAGAAGATCAAGGATACCCACACATATGGCCTATTACGTCATCGGAAGGTGATCATGATCGGAAGGTGAAGGCTTATGAACAAAATGGCGTGTTCAAGTCGAGCATAGTTTCTCAACATGGGGTAGAATGTTAATTAATGTAAAATTAATTGAATTCAGCGCCGTATCGCACATCGAATTCGTTGAAATATTCTTTCACGTCAGCGTCTTTTACTTAATTTAGATTTAATATTTGTTCATGTATTTTATTATATCAGTGATATATTTTTGTTTTGTGTACCTTTTATTTTGTGTACTTCTTTTTAGTTTGTTTATGCTCCGTATGGCTTCGTGCCTGTGTCTGTGTTAAGTATTAAATATACACTAAAAGAATTGAAATCTTTGCGAAAGAATGGAAAGAACAGTTGTCAACTTAAAAAAAAATTCCACGTTTCAACAACCAAACAAGATCGAGATATCCACAATGTCACTTTTAGGTATTTCATTAGCAAGGACATAAGACGCCATAGGAGGACTGCCACATTTTTTTGTACCGGTTAGACAACTTGGACACCGTTTGTGCTGGTGCCAGGATTGAGCTCACGACCTCCAACTCTGTACCAGTGAAGTGAGGGACGCTTTTACCGACTCCCACCGGAGCGTTCTGCATTCGCCATTTAACTTTAGAATAAATTTGATTTTAGTACAAAGTTCATTTTATTTGTTATTTTAGAAACTGAAAAATTTTTTAATTATGCCCTTACAAATAAAGGAAAACAATGTTTAAATGAAAAAAAAAGGCTATAACCAACTCGTCACACTGTTTGCGCTGCTCAATAAGTTTAAGAAAATGGTATGTTTAAACATATTTTACTTCATTGATTTTCAATAAATCGCTACGTTCCAATTGCAAATTAAATATTATCAATGAGTTGGTAAGTTCTGTTGTTTCCTCTTCTAATGGATATTGGATTTTAAAATTATATGTTAAATCTTTGGGTGCATTTAA
The DNA here is from genome assembly GCF_982258835.1 of Parasteatoda tepidariorum. NCBI lineage: Eukaryota > Metazoa > Arthropoda > Arachnida > Araneae > Theridiidae > Parasteatoda > Parasteatoda tepidariorum. The sequence continues at coordinate 101,639,991 of NC_141757.1, forward strand.
TTTGATTTCAAGTGAAGTTTATTTAAGCCAATATATCTTTAATTAGTCGCATACAGCATAATAAAATTGTTAGTTTGTATGGTTATACAAACTAACAATTTCAATTCCAAGATCCTAACATTAGATATATCATTGTCTAAAATTATTATTCGTAGATAGTTTTTCAGAGTTCTGTACACTTTTAAAAAAATAGATTTTTAACTTTAATTAAAATTTGTTTCAGTATAAAAATCAGAACTTGAAATATTAATATTTTAGCACTAAAGCCGCAGCACAACTGTAGCGAACATTTTGATCAAAAGTTTTAATCGGTTCAGTTGAAGCTGAGAAACTAAACATTGGATGCTAAAGTTAAATTGTATGCACAACCAAAACAGACTTGGTATGCATAGATTTCATTCTGATAAAAAGTAGCAACAATTCATTTTTTTATTTACTCTCAGTACAAAACATGATAAGATTTTTGAGTTGTAAACTCATTTTAAATATATTCATCAAAAACATTAACTAAAAGTGGAAAATAAATTAAACTATTTTTTGTAACGATAAAACAATAAGTTATGTTTAAAAAGATAAGATGCTTTATTCTTCTTAGGATCGTTTTATAAAACTTAAATATCACATAAGATTTGGTTTGAAGAGGTGCTTTGTTATATATAGTTGCACGAAGTAAAAAATAAATCGGCTTAGATGAAGGGGCAGACATTTATTTGTTATCTTTGGACCACAAAACTGTACTTGGCCTTAATCTTTGAGATCTAGATATTTCTCTTAGCCTTTTTACTTATTTTGGGTTGATCTGAAATAGGCTAAGAGGATTACTTGTTAGACTCGACGGTATCACTAATACTCCTTTTTTTATCACTGATACTACATGAAAAAAAAAAGACAGAATGAGTATATACAAAGTTTATCTGTGCATGGATACTATTACATGAATATTTATTTATTTCGATGACAGATAAGTATTGGGATTTACTTCGAATGTCTGTTATGATCCATTAAATTACATAAGGGATTTTTTTATGATATTTAAAATTTTTTTATTTCATGAAAAATTTAAATTTTTTTTTAGTTTACTATTATTTGTGAAGGTAGTATATTATTTGATGCTTTTAAAACTCAATACATAAATTTTGACATTGATGATACACTTCAATAGATAGTAGTTTATACATTCCTGTTTTCTCGCTCTTTCATATTTATCAAAATGTTTTTCGGAGGAAAAATGCTATCTTATTTTCAGCTAGGATCGCTTTAGAGAGAGCTCCCGCCGATAGGTGACTTAGATTGAAATCTTTAAGATAGCAGGTAGTCACAGCGTTTTTGCCTCCCAATGAGGTTACGCAGGTGCAAATCCCAGCGGTGGCTTAGTTGATACAAATTCTGCACCCTTCTCGCAGCAATTGCACTGCTGATGTAAAATATCCTCAGAGGTAGATGGAACATGGGTCGGAATTTCCTTTCCGTCGGACTAACCGTGGGCAAGTTTCGTGATTTTTTTCTATATGTAGAGCAAATAAGGGTTATTTCCATCAAAAAGTCAGCCACAAAGACTAGTTTGTCTCACTGCTTCTTCCAGGACTGCCCTTATTTTCTGGGTTGGAATCTAGATTAGAAGGCTACGGAGTTTAGCATTGATAGTTGTAAATTCAGAATTGGGAGAGCTGTTCAACATCTGTTTTAAATTAAAATAAAATTAAAAAATACTTGATCCTAGAATTTTGTCTTCTCTTCAAAATTTCAAAGCTATTGAGTTGAACTTTGATGGTCGCAATGGGTTGTCCAAACTTGATAATAAATTAAATTATATCAACTTTAAAAAAGATGTACAGTCCCATTCCCGACACAAGTGAAATGATTTCGAATTTGGGCTGTGCGTAGACTATGTGCATGCTGATTTCGACCTCATCCGACCACGTTGTTGTTGCCAAATATCATCATATATATGCATATAAGGATTTAGAGTTTTATTACTGTAAGACGAACCATGAGCGGTTTTGGGTGGTTTTCTGCCTGCAAAATGCAAACGCTGATTAGTTTCCTTTGAAAAGTTCCCCACAAAATGTGTTTCTTTTCCTCCTTGACTTGAAATTTGTTCTATAAGTTGGCTTATAATTACAAGCTTAAGGTATTAAAATCTAAAAACTAATTATTAAAGTTGATGTCTTAAATAGAGATAAGTAAGCAATCTAAATGTCAGCTTAAAGTAGGATAAATTTATGTACTTCATGCTTAGTTGGAGTCAGTATGCTAGATTTTTATTATTATTATTATTATTATTTTTCAATACTTTTATAAAAATTCAGTTATTTATAATTTTTAAGAGCAATCAGTATGCATGATTTTCTTTATTTAAGTATTCACAAATTTAAAATAGAAAAATCTGTTTCAAAAATGGCTAAATATTAACAAAAAAGGTATTAAAAATTTAAAATTATTTAAAAAAACTCAATCAATTCAATAAGAAACCTGAATAAGAAATACATTTCCTATGTATTGGTAACTCTGAAATCAACAAATTAAAAAATTTAGTATTTTTTTAAACAATATTAGGTTTATCTATCTTGCATAGATGTTTATTATTTTGTATTTTATTTTTAAATACCTTAATGTCCATCCTGTGAGTTCATTTACGATTTAAAGCGCTATATTTAAGAAATCCTCCATTTCGGGAAAATATTAAAATAAAAATGTATAAAAATGCATTTACATATCTCACTTTAAGCGTACAAACTTAGTTCCATTAGAGAACCCTTCAAAGAAACAATTTTGCATAATACATTACCCCGTAATTGCATTAACCAAGACTTTCTACACCTCATTCCATTATGATAGCATGAAGCTCAAGGAATCGTGAAAAGTAATTAGCATTTAGCCATCCTAAAAGCCAAAAAGCTTCACTCAGACCTAGCTTCCGGAGCACGCATCAGTGCGCGACCAACGAGGAACTACTAACACGCCATGACAGACCCTACCAGACCTAAATGTTCTTTATGGCAGGAACTAGGAAGGCAGGAATCCTAGAAAACTATCTCTATGCGTTTTACTGCTTTTCCCGTCCCTTACGATCCCAAAGATTCAGGGACTGGGGATGCTTCGAATTCTTCTGCAAAAAGAGAAAAAAAAGAACTTTCTTGCTCAAGAAGCTATTAAAAGCGTTGGGGACGAGTCCCTTATACAGCTATATTCCAAAAGCGATTGGATCGGATACTTGGCGAAGATACTGATTTCTTTCCCTTTTTTTATTGGTAAGATTCTTTTCTCCTTGGACTGGCTCTATTTCGTTTCCTTCTTTTTTTTCCCGTTTTTCTTGTTGGAGTTTTTCGCTTCTGGAAACGAGTTGTTAGTGTCGCCCCAGACTGTCGGTTCGGTCACGGGAAAGGGCGTTAAAATGTCAGCAGGGGCGTCCCTGACGGTGGTGGGAATTTATGATAGTATCAAGTGAAGAGAAACTGGAATTTGAGTATGTGTGAGGAAAAGAGTTTGTTCCGGAGGGAGATACACCCCACCTCATAACGTGTCAAAGAAACGTCCCTATTCAATAAGATAGGAGATCTACATGCCACTGTCGAATTTTTTCATGTATATCGAAAGTGTGTAAACTTTGAAAACAAATATTGCATTTTTCAAAATTGTACGTCAAAGCTGACTGAAAAACTAGTTCAATAGACCACAAATATTTTTCAGTTTTGTATTGTCTTGAAACTAATAAAATGAGTGTCATTTTAGATTTGAACAAATTTTATCTTAAAAAATCCAGTATTACGATTTGAAAGTTTTTAGACATGTTCGATTATCTAAAGAAAGCCTTATATTCCAAGCCTGCTTGCGAAGTGGCCGACTGGTTAGGTGATTGGTTGTGATGCCAATCGCTGCGGGTTCAGATCCCGTTCAGGCCGTAGATGTCTCTCTGTGTGTTGTCCAATGTTGTGTGATTTGTGAATGTGACCCACCCTATATTAAGTTTAAAGCAAACTACTGTAAGTTATGATTCGTGGACCTCTGTAAACTAAATTTCTTCATTCTTCGGCCGCAAATCTAAATAATAAGCTTCATTCCTTATGGCTGAATTCATCAACATTTGCTAGATTTTTCTTCTTATAGAACCACAGTTTTATGTAGAGGAAATCATCTTGAGCCATAGCTTTGTAGAGATAGTCTACGTCCATTGTAAATGTTTGTTTTGATTTTGTGGTCAAAGTTAAATCATATATTCCACTACGTTAGAGTTTTTAATTTCCGGATTTTTATAAAATCTTTTGTTTTCAATTAAGTTTGATATTTTCTTATGGGCTCATGCACATTTCACCAGAACTGACGCATGAGCACTAGAAGTGCACTTGCGCTTGCTTACTTTAAACCTGCGCTTGCTTACTGAACCTTAAGTACTGGAGCGTGCGTAAGCTAACGTAAATTAGAGAAATCTCCCTATTTTCAGTAGTCTCTCTGGTACAGTTTAAGTGAAATCATTGAAGAGTTTTTAGTATAGGTTTCTAATATTTCATTATGCATTCACTGTTAAAATTTCAAATGGTACGGGCAAATGATTCTGGAGTTGTAAGACACCCACAAATGCATAATTTCATATTTTTATAATTTTAGGTACAAATAATATTTTTATAACTAAAAACTTAAAATCATATACTTTTTAGATACAATTTAAAAATATAAATATAATAAGTTATCAAGTGGAACTAAATACTTGATAGATATTATATTTACTCGATAATTTTATCATACAGTATTCTTCTCACTCATTATTCTTCTCAAATACTTTTAGAATCCTTGACATAAATAAAGTCACAGAAATATTATTTTAGAGTTGAAAATTACTTTTGAGTAGCCTATGCTATAGTCTATTCTATTAAAATCGTGAAATTTGCATAGTTATTAGTTACTGATAATAACAAAACTGAAAAATAAAATTGAGCATTCAGCTATATTTCCACTTACATTAATAAACATGTTTAAATTATATAATGGTTATTTTTCAAAGCTTACAACCTTTCGATATATGAGAAGAAATTCAACATTTGCATGCCAATCTCAGGAAAAGATGGAAATAATTTGAATAATAAGCTGCCAACTAAGCTGAAATCTCCGGAACTCATACTCACTGTGGCTTTATTAGACTTAACGGTTGCCAGACAGATTTTAAATTATTACTAGAATTCAATATATAAAGAACTTTGCCAATATTAATGACTTCTCTAGAAAATAGTTAAAATTGAAATAAAAGTACCTCCGGTAACGGTGAAACATTTGCCTAACATATTGTTTGAAACTAATTATAGCTTAGAGGAGGGGTTGAAGAATTAGAATATTAGATAAAGTAGTACTGTTCTTTCAGCTTGGATACAATTCAAGTTTATTTGTTATACAAGATAATTTTGAAAGGTGACTAAGCTGGTCGCCAAAGCAGCTAGTTTTAAATTAAGTAAATTGAATTTGAAACTAAAGTTATATAGTCAATAATATCTCTATTCTAACTGCACGCGTATTATTTTCTTAACTTTCTCAAAATTAAATATTTTAAATATAGTTCAAAACACGTATAATAATTAAATTTTTTATATATATTTTTTTTTATAATCGTCGTTGAACAACCGAACCAAGTTTTTGTTTTACGACTACCAATGTTCAACTCCGTAGCCTTGTAATTTTGAACCCAATACAGAAGACAAGGGATTTCCTGGATCAAGTATTGGGAGATACTTGTCTTCGCGGAGGACTTTTTGATGAAACTAACCCACATTTGCGTTACATGGAGAGGAAGACTACGAGACCTCCCACTGTTTGCCTGGCGGCAAGAGGACTCTAACCCATGATCCGTCTACCACTGAGGATATTTCACGTCAGCACTGTGGTCGGTGCAAGCCGAATGTGGAATTTGTATCGACCAGCCATCGCTGGAGTTCGAACCCGGTTCAACTCATTGGAAGGCAAACGCTCTATCCCCTTAGCCATCGCGGCTCTAGTAATTTAATTTTATTTTATATATTTTATATCCATCGTTGAACAGCCGACCCAATTTTTGGGTTTACGACTACTAATGTTCAACTCCGTAGCCTTGTAATTTTGAACCAATCCAGAAGACAAGGAAACTCCTGGATCAATACCCCCAGATGTAATGATTTCTTATAAGAGCATGGAGGACTTTGCTACTCGACAGATTTAACGTGCATCAGTTACCATTTACTCCACGGGGAGTCTTCGGTGGGCGGGAATCGAACCAGCAATCATCAAGGCTTGAATTATTTTAATAACGGCCAGCACTGAACTTTTGTTCTTCGCCTAGAAGATGCCGCAAGTGTTACTCATTTATCGTTACCTGATGGGCCTGTGAGCCGAAGTCACGGAGGCGAGCAACATTACCCACGCCATACTGCTACAGATAAGTTAGTAGTAATATAGCACGATTCATTTCAAAATAAATTCGCATTCTATTCCATGTTTTTAGTTTGAAGGTGGGATTAAACAGAAAAAAAATATTTAACAGTTATAAACACCATGCTTTTAGCTTTGTCTTTGTTTTTGTCTTTGTGTTTTGTAGCGTTAATTGTGCCAACGTAACGTAAAGATACGTGGTATCTAAAATTAACGAGAACATGTGCAGTTGCTTCAAATCTTGCGTAAGGGAGCGTACTGAAGCAAACGTAAAAGTGCGAAATCTCCCAAATGTAATTTTTACAATTGGTTTAGCATTAGCTGTTTTCATAAATGAAAAGGTAATGTCCCAACGCGCGATATACCTTCGTAGTTAGAATAGGTGGCGCTACTATATAGAATGGTAAAGAGCAGTGGCACGTAACCTTTAAATAAAACATCAAGACATGGTATACCGGACAGTGGCAGTTACTCTTAAAAATATCAGGATAGGGTTTACCGGGCAAAAAGTATACCGAGAAGTAGCCCTTAACTTTAAAAAGACAGCATCAGCATAAGGTATATCATGCCGATGTTATTTAAAATCACGTGTTTATATTATTTAGAGTTGTGCTTTTGAAACGCATTTCTATTAAATCAAATAACTAAAAACCAACTTTAATCGAAATAAAATGAAATGTGCTATGCAAAAAGTATAAAAAGTAAACAAGAGTAAAGAAGAAAAAGTGCATATTCATTTGGAGGAATGGTGAAAAATCGCCAAAGTATTATACATGCCAACGATTATTAATTAATTTTGATAGTTAGCGCTACTTGTATCGTAACAATAGGTGCTGTTTAAATTGCTATAAAATATACTGATTTAGGTACTTAATATAAATAATGTTGCAGTAAGTTTCTTATGACCCCCCCCCCCCCCCCAATAATGTTGAATACTTGAGAGAATTGCTTGATTGTGGTAAATTTGACTATTAAGAGTTGGTCACGAATAAAAGTAGCAAATTTAATGATACTGAATATAGCTAATCTTTATTTTGATGTATTCACCTTACATTTTTAACTAAAAAAAGGATTTATTCTAAATCAAGAGCGATAATTTAAATTTTATTCATAACAATCCCTAACTAGAGTTTCATTTCCAATAATTCCTTCTTCCTTTTGAATCGATATTGTCGCACATTCGATACCAGAGCAGCAATCTATACCTACTCCAATCACAATATGCTGCAAAAGAATTCAAAGAATTTCACTTGAGTATAAATCAGGGCAAAAGGCACGAACGATCAAGAAAACAATCGTCAGGAGAGGAAAAATATCCAGCGTGATCGGAAACTGAATTCAAGTGAAGAGAATAAAACGGATTACTTTCTGATAAAACCTCTTCATCACAGTAATGGCGAGGAATAATGACGATATAATGATGGTGGGGCTAGCAATTTTAAATCGGAAATCCATTTCTCCTCCAAAATTCCTTCTAGAGGACAAATGCGTAAATCAAACACACACACTCCGATTTGGGAGATTATTCAATCTATCTGGAATATTTCACAGAGGAAAGTTCTATGATATCTATAAAAAGAAACAACTGAGAAAGAATATAAAAGGGGTGCGAGTTACGATGGTGATATTTTTATTCATAGTGGTATTTGTGTTGCCATTCAATTATTAATAAATTAGATTAGAAATAATCAGAATGAATTTAATACAGATTTGTGTTGCAGTTCGATTGTTCTCCATGAGTAGCAGAAGTCATCAAAAAATTACTAGTATTTATCAGTGCTTCCTTTTAATTTATAATCAATTATAGCGGAAATAATAGAAATTAGTAAGATTAAATGGTATTTTTACCACGTTTATATCAACTTGCCTTCGTGTATGTCTGCTCGGGTGGAATTTTGTAATCGATTTTAAACTAACTTCCGACTATCTACAGATTTCAAATTTGGCACATAGTTTAGAATTGGATGACAATGCATGAAATGAAGAGAAAAAAGACATACAGAGTGAAATAAAATTAAAGAAAAATTAAAATTTTCGCTATTGTCTTTTGTTGTCGATTAGAATATTTCAAATTAGTGTCACATGTCAGTTGAAAAGTTTTGTGTGCAGTGAGTGAAAAAATTGAGATTTTGGAAGTGAGTACAAAAAAAATAAAAAATAAAAATTATATTTTTAAGAACCGCGTTTTTGTAGTGGAGAATAATAATTAAAAAACAAAAATTTGTAAAACGAAAAACATGGGGCGCATGAAATACATATACACATACATATACACATACATATACACATACATACACACATACATATACACATTTTCTTACTCATACACATGCACAACCACATCCACATATACATACGCATGCATATACACAAACATATTCCACATACACATATACATTCAGATACAATTACAGATATACGTACACATTTTCTCATGAGCACACATACTGTTACTGTTATGCATTTCATGCGCCCCACGTTTTTCGCTTTTCAAATTTTTGTTTTTTAAATATGCTCCACTACAAAAACGTGGTTTTTAAAAATATTATTTTGATTTTTTTTGTTTTGATCCTTGCTAAATCATAGTGGTAGTAAGCAAAATAAATAAATTTAATCGGTATTTCTCATAATCGAGTATAGTAAAAATCATCAAAATGCTTAAATTTAGTTCATATTTTTGTTGCCGTTTGATTCATACTCAATTACAGCGGAAAACTGAAATGAATAAGTTTAATAAGGAAAATGATCAAAATGCATAAGTTTAATTGATATGCGCGTTTTCGTTTGATTCATAATGAAACTATTAGAAATGTTGAAAATGTATAAGATTAACTGGTATTTGTGTTTTTGTACAATTCATACAAATTATCAAAATTCAAGTAAGAAAACTTGCGTTTCTATTGATGTTTGGATTGAGGAATCATCAATTCAGATTAAATTTAAATGGTAATTATGTTGCTGTTCGATTAATAATCAAGAAGAGTGGAAATTATTAAAATGAATAAATTCAACTTGTGTCTTTAATGATGTTTAATTCATAATCAAGTCTAACGAAAATCCTCAAAGGAGAAAAAGTTTAGTTGGTATTTTTGTTGCCATTTGAATAGAGAACAAACTTTATTTTGTTTGCTGTTGCAAAAGATTTTTAGACGGATTTTGGATATTTTCGTGTCGCTGATTTCTATTATGTAATCGGATTCTCTCTATAACCTATAGTTTCTGTGCAATTTAATAACATATTCATAAACAGGATTTTTTTAAAATTCACTCGACTGAATATTAAAAGTGAATACCTACTTTTCTACTACGCAGGTGATAATATATTTCAGATTATGATGTGATACATTAAAATTATATGTTTTTGGGTTTGGTGTTATTGTCAAAGGAGCAGACAGTTGTATATGCATATAAACCTGTACGTTAGATATACGTAATACATAAACGTTATATCTATACATTCAGACAAAAAATAAAACTAAACTAAAAATATATTTTTTAAAAATTTACGTAGCTTTCCGAACAAAACTAATTACTAATTTACCCAAACCTGAGTTGGGTAAGATCAAGTACTTAACATATGCAAAAAGCTTCTGTTCGCCAATGTAATCAATTGCAGTTAAAATTACAAAAATCAATAATTTGTCTTTTCGTTCGATTCATAGTAATATATAGTGGAAATAATGAAAAAAGTTTTATTGGTGTGTAGTACGATTCACAATTGAAAAAGTTCAAACATTTTAGCTCAGAATTTTTATTAAGCATATTTTCCATACTTTTTCCATTATTTTGTATAAATTTAGGACAGAATAAGCAAAAAATATTATATTTAGCATTTTAATAACTTATGGTTAGAAAATACAGTATGAAACACCATTGCCTTTCTCTGCGATAAAGGTAAAATCTTCCAAACATGGCTCACTTGAAAATATTACTTTTTCATATTTGCTATTATTTATATCTGAAAGAAACAGTTATTCATCATTGAAATTTCTTTAATTTACAAAATCAATGATTGATACTTTCTTGAACATGAATAAAAATAATTAAACTATTTTTATTTTATAAAATGAATAAATTTACAAAATGAATTAACAAAATGAATAAATTTTGTTGGTATTTGTGCTGTTTTTTGATTCATAATCAGATCTAGAGAAAATTATTATTTCGTATAAATTTAAAGGGTACAGTGCGCAAAAAAAAAAAAAAACATTTTTCGGCCTAAAGGATTGGATTTTTCTGTACTAAGGTGCGATTAGAGAAAAGAGATCTTAAAGATTAGAAAAGCTAACCTTAAATATACCAATAAATTTAAACAAACTCTAATTCAAGTTTACTAAATCAGTTACGAAAATATATTTCAATCTATTTCAGCCGATAAATTACAACTCTACAATGTATTCATGTCGAAATATTGAAATTGTACAGACCATCCTTCTGAGGTTGTAGCTTGAAAAAGCTTTTACGTTAATTTACTCGAAAGCATAAATGTTCATTTGACACGACACTTAATTACCATCGTTCATCTACTGATCCTTCAGCTGGTCGCTTTACATGGATTGCAAAGAGAATAAACCGTTATTGGCGCTATTTTCAGCCACCAGCTGCAAGTACCCTCAAGCATAGTGTTACTCGCCAAAGTTTTCGAAATCACCTTCACTTTTAGGCGACCAACATTAAGGATCATTGGCAGCTAATGGTATATTTTGGCAGATGAAGGGTAGGTTTTAATGACCTCATCTCTAGTGACTTAGCCATGTTCGTCTACCTGACAATAGCGGGAAATAGCCTCTCTTAATGGTCTTTTTTCTTTTCTTCCGTTGGCGGTATTAGATATCGCCATTACTTGAGTGGCGAACATTTTGGATGGATGGCGCTTTATACGCAATCACAGGGAATGGTTAAAGTAATATGAAGCTGTTTCAATGAAAAGAACCCATTTAGGTTATACCCTAATTTGGGAATGTAATCGAAGGGTAGTATTTGGTACTTTCACTGTATCTTTTTAGGCTTAAAGAGATGATTAAAATATATATTGTAGTTAGTAATAATAGGAATGGTATTCATAAGGGCATTATCGTTACAAAATTACGTCTTGATAAAGATAGTTCATTCATTTCAGGTTTTAAAGATAATCTTTATTTGCATTATTTTAACACCCTTCATTATTAAAAATATTATTACTTAGGTATTTATTATCATATTCACTGAAAAAAGATATGTCATTGGAAAACCATTTTAATTTACGATTTTTCTTTTCGGTATAAAGGAACTGGTATAATAGAGCTGGTATGATGGTAATCCGGTATAATCATATGATGGATTGCCATGTTTGAAAAACCTGAAGAAGATATAAATGAAATTATACTAAAATTAATTTTTATAATTAAATTTTTCAAGCAAAATGATTGTGCTTCGACGAAATAATAATACTAATACTAATAATAAATCGCAAGACTCATCATATTTTAAAGACGTGCAGAGAGATTTTCGGTGATTGAACAAATTTATTCGATTGACCATTATATAAAAAAATATTTGTTCGAATAATTTTGATAACAATTTAAACTTGTAATTGCATCAGGCATAGAATAGTCTAGCTTATTGAAAAATTTTCAAATTCTGCCTAAATTATAAATTCTATTTGGAGATGAATTGTATCTGTAGTATCAGGAAACCTTTAAAACCTACACTATACTACGATAAAGGAAGTGACACTTTAAATTTTTGATATTTTTTAAAAAAAATTTCAAGAAATGCTTTGATGATTATTTAATAACTTTTGATGTGATTTTGTCATGCGATTTTTTATACTTAATCAATTATAAAGCTTTCGGAGTTTTAAGGGACCGGTAAAAAATTACCAGCGAAAACAAGCATTGTGAACACTCTAAAATATAGCAATAAACTTGTAACTTGCATCTATTACTTTGGCTGTTATTTGCAATGATTTGCATGAAATTTCGTAAATTTATATTAAATATTATTGCAACTATGAATTGTTTTATTAAAAAATGCCATTTTTTTGTCTTACATTTTTTTTGTAATAACTTTAAAAATATTCAATAAAATCAAGAAAAAAAAATTATATAAATTTTTTATCGACAACAGAATTATTATGTTGAAATTAGAGAAAAAATCGCTTAAGATTGCGACAGATATGAGCATTTAAATAAGTTTATTGATACTGCGCATGCACCTAAAAAATGTAAAAAATTTTTTCATAAGTTTGTAGTAAATCGTATTTGGTACCTAATGAGAAAAGTCCAATTTAAATATCTTGAAAGTTTCTAGAAAATTTCTAAGTATTTTTTGTATTTTTTAAGTGAAAGCTTTCAATAATAAGTTTTTTTTCCACAAATATCTTTTTATATCATAAAATTGTTTTTAATAACAAATGATATTATCCTGCAATTATTGTTTATTCACCAAAATGTAATGGTATTGGGAAAAGGGAAGGAAAATAAATTTTTTTAGGGAGGATTCCAGACAATGCCGGTGTCATTTTAAATAAACCTTGTTTAATAGTACAAATTAAAATTTGTGGCAAATGACTCATCATTTAGAGCTAAAACTTTCTTTAAAAAAGTAAAAAAATTACTCAATAAAATTCCTAGAAAACTCTTTAAGTTTTCAAGATATCAACAACAAAAAATTAGTTGCTAAATATGATTCAATACAAGATTTTTAAAAAAACAAATTTCTAAGTTCATGAGCAGTACAAAAAAACTGCTTCAAGAGCCCACATGTGCAATTTTAAATGATTTTTTCCTTCAAATTTTAAAATAATAATTTTGTTATGGATGGAAAAGGACACAAAAAATTATGTGTAATTTTTGTGAACATTTTTATAGTTGTGGCAAAGAACAAAACCTGATACAAAAAAATTAGTCATTTATGAAAATGTTCATATCTCCATAAATATTTAAACTAAATTTCCGAAATTTCATTCAATAATTACGACTAACTATCAAAGTAATCCTAAGTTACAAACTTAGGGCTATATTTACTAGCAAAAAGATGATCAACAATGCTTGTTTTCGTTAGTAATTTATAACCGGTCACTTAAAGATCTGAAAGTTTTAAAAAAAATTGATGAGTATGAGAAATCGAATAATCTAAGCACTTCCAAAGTCACCAAATAATCATCTACGCGTTTCTTGAGGAATTTAAATTTAAATATCGAAAATTGAAAGCGTTATTATTTTAGAGTAGTATGTGTACATAAAAAATATTTATTTAAAATTTAATAACATTGGCTGATCAGAAATTGATCAAACTTTCAATCGACTTTAAGATCTATTAGGAAATATGGCGATAAATTCTATTTTCAGTGGACTGGAAACGATTGAAATTTGCTTTGTAGTAAAGCACAGAAGTGCAATTGTGATTTAAGCTTTTTCTTTCTGGAGAAGCTGTCAAAATATTGGCTGACTCTAAGTTCTGTTCTTAACAACCCAAAAAATTTAGTAATTTATAATGGCGTCCACACAAAACTGCCAGGACAATTTTATTACTTTCGTTAATCTAAAAGTGGACGATAGTTTGATTGATAATAAATTAAAATCGACGTTAAACTGAGTATAAATTCTGTTACTTGCAAGTTAAATACATACAAGCAGAATTTATTTCCAATTTATGTAATTTAGAAATGATTTCAATTTGTGTTGCCATCGGTCAAGGAGATCCATTTAAAATGAAAATACTCAAGCTAGTTGAATAGATCTCAAAATTTAAATTGTAAAATATTTCATTGTCAATAAAAACGGGCAATCAAAAATGAATTTTTTTTAAATGTAAAGTGTTAATAAGTAATTTATTAAAATCGCTCTTATTTGTAACATTCGTTGTTCTCATTCCTTTTAAAAATAAAACGGATTATAATGCAAACATAAACACAATGAAAAAACATGTTTTTAGAAAACATAGGTTCACATTCATTACAATAAACGAGCAGCAGCAAAAACATTTTTTTCACGTGTGCTCGCTCGTTTTGGAAATCTATTGCTCAAGTTTTTATTTAAATAAATAACAAATCATGCAAAATGTTCTACCAAGTATCGACCTAATTTAGACAGGCAGTTGGAAATATATTTATTCATTACTTTCATATTTTCTCCTATTTTCTAAAAAAACCGAAATAAAGTAAACAGCGATTTGAATAGAAATCACTCTATTTAATTAAAAAATGAATCAACAAAATATCACGCGTTTCACCGTAGTCGACATTCTTAACCAATTAAATTGATTGAAGGTAATTACACGATACATCGTGTAAGTGAAGCACGAAAGCGTAATAGATTTACCGAGGATTGTATTTCTCTCGTAATTCTAGAAATTGAGGTAAAGAGTTTAAAGATGTCGCAATGAAACGAAACAAGGTGTGTTTACTACTGGTTATTAATTAATTCAATAACTTTATCTCTTTTATCAACAAGTAGTCAGTCACGAACATTATTCACGAATAAAGGAATCACAATTTTAATATCCGGGGTCTTGATTAAATGACCTGTATTTAATTTGCGATTTTATATACTTCGTGCAGTCTTTTATTTATATATTTTTAAAATGAAAGTCTGAAAATGAAAAATTTCCGGTCTGATAATTAATCAAAATTGAAGGATAATTCTACAAGGCGAAAACAATATGTTTACGATAAATATTCAATTTGTTAAAACTATTGTTTTTTTAATAATTAGTTTCAATACCTCTTTTTAATAACCGAATTTGCATGATTCATGCTTCTTTTCGTCTTTAAAATACTCTTAAAAAGAATACAGATATTGCTTTGTCTCTTGAATACATTTTACACCAGTTTTGCATAAAAATTAATGCTTTTTTCACGGAATTGGGTGACTAGTGCACTTAACTATTTTAAAGGATTAACACTCTTAAGGTACACAACTAATTTACTATGTTTTATTCCGAATTGAAGTTCCCAAACCATGTTCTTCTGTTTTTAGGTTAATATCTGAACCATCTTATTCTGAAAATGTTATCAAATTGCCCTAAAATGCTAATTTTTAGATGATTATCTTGAAACTAAGTAAGACGATGCATTCTGAAATCCTTATTTAGAATATCAGCACTTTTTTTCATACCTTAATAAAATGTTTATTCAAGGTTTGGTGAAAAACGTTGCGTAACGTTTTTGAAAAGAATCTGAACGTTTTTTCTAACGTTATGTAACACAAATTTTATATAATATTAATAATGATATATAAAACATAAATTCAACTATAACAATCCTTACAGAGAGTAAAAAGTATACTTAAAACTGCCAAAAGTTGGTAAAATTTACTTGTGAATTTGGCTCGATTTAAATACCAAAATGCTAGATAATTTTTATCCAAGCGTTTATTAAAGTTCATGGTAAAATTTACAATAAAATATATATTTATAATATATGGTAAAATTTCGTAATTTAGTCATGATACTTTAAAGCGTGTCATAAAAATCATTCATTAGGGCAAATTTTGTGTTCAGTTTTGTATTTTTTACTGAATGTGTGGTAATAAGAACTATAATTTTAAACACCAGAATTTTTGATAAACCATCATCATATGAACGAAAAATTACCAACTGAGTGATTTAGATACCGTATATTTTGATTTCATTCATTTAAACTACGTTTCTTTTCCCCAGAATTGTTATTACAATACAATAAGGCAATTTTACCAGAATTTCGGCTCTAGAATTTCGGATGTTGTATACGATGTATAAACGAAAATTATGAATATTTTCAAGACGTTAAATGAATGCTTTTGTCAAAAGAACTTCACAGTCACATCACAATGCATTATTTTTCTTAAACACTAAACATATAACTTTTAAATTGGCCAACTATTTCATAACAAATTTCACGAACGCGGACTATTTTATTTCAGATTTCAGTATTTCAAATTGCGTACTGAATAAAAGATTTTTTCTTTATTTATGTTTTAAGCTTTCATTTTAATCTGTCAAAATTTTAGGCAATCATTAAAAAGTAAATAAGTTTCGAACATTAAAATTAACTTTTGATACCTTACACTCAAACTATTCTGATTTTATTTATCAATTTGATAAACAATTTCTGTCTTTCTTTATTCTTTGGAAGTAAAAGTCCTTTGATCATATATTTTGCTTCGTGAAGCGAGAAGAAAGGAACTTCACCATACTTTTCGATTCATCGAACCATTTTCGGCCGGAATTCCTGAAAGAAGAATTCTTTTCAATAAACATTAGATCATTGAAAAAAAAAAAGAAACCTTCTTCAAATATACCTTAATGCTGATGCTACTTTTATTTTGAAATACAAAGAAAATGAACAATTGTTATGGCATTTTTAGTAATACAGTAAGCGATTTTTATTTGCCGCAGAATTTATCATTCAGCAATTTTATTTAACATTATTAATATTGAAAAATAAACCCATTTTGTATACATGTTTTTTTTTTAAAAAAATATTAAATATATGTTGGCAAATGTCACTTTGCAAACAAAATAAATAGTTTTTTACTTCCTTTAACGTACATAGTATTTTTAAAAAAAATCCATTTTTTTGATAAATATCATCATATTTAGATAAAGCCATTTACTTTCCAAAAATTATACTGATTTTTTTTAAGAATAATTAAAAAAATTTTATTAAATAATTTACTTTTATTGCTAAAAATTAGAATTTTATTAGAGCATATAGAATTTTGTAATTTGGGGAATTTCAAATTTGAGACAATTCACGAGATTATTTTCTTTTAAAAAACACGTACAATACATTATTCAAAAATGCCTACGATTAAGAGTTTATAAGTTGACTGTTATAAAATTTTGTCGAACGCTTTATTTTATATAAAATTTGCATATAGAAATCCAAATTAATTTTTCTTAACCTAGCCTGAATAAATTTCAACTTCAAATTGTTCAATATTTCAAATGGTTCATTATTTTTAAATGGTTCATTAGCGCATAAGCCCAGCTGGTCGAAAATTATCTGAAACCTCTTAGTTGGAACTTTTCCTCCAGTTAGATAGCAAACATAAAAAGGGTCCGTATAATCATCCCCCAAACAGGTGTTCACTGAAACCACGGTAGAACCAGAAATCCATTGAAACTTAACTCTGATCTTTAAGTATAAGAAAAAGTCAATTAAATAAACTGTTGAATTAAAATGAAAAATCAAATTGAAATGTAAATTAAGTTACGATATATTACGATAAGTTACGATACATTGCCAAAACTATATATTGGGTTGTTCGGAAAGTAATTTCGTTTCCATTTTATGAATTTGGAAGTTGATTTTCTTATAGTGAATAAATAGTTTTTTCAGATTATACATTGTTCATTCTTATTGTGAATAAATAGTTTTTTCGGATTATACATTGTCCATTCTTATAGTGAGTAAATAGTTTTTTTCGGATTATTTATTGTCAATTTTGGTTCAATACCTTTGGCATCTTTCTAGCAGCAGCATGATTCCATTCTCATAAAATTACTGTTTTTAGTTGGAAAAAGACTGATTCAAGTTTTTTGACCTCTTCATTTGAAGTAATGCTTACAGTTTAAAAAATTTTGAAATTTTCGTAGAGACCGAAACACATATTATAGACAAGCCATTTTTCATCCCCAGTAATTTTTCTGACCCTTGAAAAGCAAATCACAGACGTCAAAGGGACAGCAGAAATTTCTTTCCGTAAGAACATGAAGAACACAGAAATTGAGGTTTGAGATTAAACCTAGACATTTCAAATTATCATGAACTGTCAGATTCAATTAATTTAATCTCTCAGCGATCTCATAGTTTTTTATTCGATGGTTTGCCTTAATTAGTATCTTCATCAGCTTCAACTAGCCTTCCAGAAACTGGTGATGACTGAAATCATCATCATCATCGACATTGTTGTTGTTGTAGTTAATTTCCGTCGCACTAGAGCTGACGATGGGCTATTGGCGACTGTCTGGAAAACACCCCTGAGGATGATCCGAAGACATGCCATCACAATTTTGATCCTCTGCAGAGGGGATGGCACCCCAACTTCGGTAGCCCGGCGACCTGCACGCGAAGTCGAGCACTTTACGGGAGAACAGTTTAACGAGGACCAATACCGCACACCCTCGGTCCCTACACAGACTGATCCAAGTGGTCACCCACATGCACAATGACCGTAGCCAGTGATGCTTGACTTCGGTGATCTGCTGGGAACCGTGTCCTTACGATCTGTCCACTGTGGAACTCATCGACAGTGAAATTGCCTGATCAAAGATTTGCCACCAGTTGTGTTGCTAGCTTACTGTCATTACATCTTCACTATATATATATATATATATATATATATAGTTGCTTCCACGAAGATTTTTCAATTTAGATTATCAAATAATGAAATACGATAAGTGATTGAAATCTTTCAATAAAAATATTTTTGATGTGCAAACGCTAATTATTCCACTAAGGAAAACTCAATAAAATGAGTTTTCCACCAACTTTTGAAAATGTGCGCATTTTTCCATGAAAAAAAAAGAATGCCGTCGTGTCTGAAGTCAAAATAAAGGAAAATTGAAAGATAGGTCAGCGTAGTCATTTTAATGGAAAGAAAAGAAAGAACCGGAAGTCGTTCCGGAGAGCAATTAACTTCCGTCTCAACTAAGGATAATACTTAAGAGTATTGATTTGTTCATTAAGGAGAAATTATTAATATTTCATTTTAGAAGAGAAAATGGCCAAAACCATTTTTCTTTCAAATGCAAATGCATTGTTCTTAAAGTAAATTTTGGATACTTCTTTAAAAAGTTCTGGAATAATGAGATTTCTAGACATTAGCCCTAATGGAATACGACCAATTTCTAGCCTTTATTTTATGAAAATATTTCAACTTTCTAAAATATAGCAGTGTAACTTCGCTTTTTTATGAATAATTTAATTGGAAAAAGATTACTTTTGTAAAAGGAGAAAACGAATATGGACTGCTCATTTTTATGCAAATAGAAATAAATTATAAAAGTAAGTAAAAGGAATTGTATTTTTATTAAAATATAGTCTAATATATTTCTATATTTTGAGTCATATATAAAGTTTTATTCATGAGTTTAGATGATTTTGCATTCTTAAAGAATTGAAAGCAACGTGAATTTAAATAAATTCGTGCAGCCTTTTTTGTGGGAATTTGCTTTATATTTTTGAAGTAAATGATTCCTTATTTGAAATTATTTGAAAATATTTTGAAAACGTATCTTCGTAAAATTCGTAATGTGCAATAAAAATATTTTTTTCTACCATATTCATTTTTAAATTGATTGGATTCATGCAAAGTCGAAATATTTTAAACAAATAGTTTAACAGTCTTTATTTCGAGGTTAAGATAGCTTGAAATGAGCTTTAATTGCAAATTTAATTTAAATTGGAATTTGCGTTTAAATTTGTATTTTGAAAAATGAATACAGCTTCAGATGCAAGGTTAAAGAAAGTTAAGTAGTTTAAAATACACGTTTTTAAAAAAATAAAAAAAATAAGCATAGCGTAAATTGGACTCATTTGAAAACGAATATGGCCTAAAATGCACGCTTGAAAAAAATATGAATATTGCAAAAAATGCACGTTTAAGAAACTGATCAAAGCTTGAAATACGTGTTTAAAGAATACATAACATGAAGTGTAAGTTTCAGAAATAAAAGTATCTAAAAACGTTCTTTTAAAATTAATAAACATAGATTAAAACGAACGTTTGAAAAAATGAACACGGCTTAAAAACCAAGCTTGAAAAAAATGTTCATAGATCTTTAAAAATACAAAACGTATCTCTTTAATGTTAAAAAAAAGCAGCTCAAATTTTTAGCCCATATTCAATGAAAAAAATCGATGTATAATTGCCACCATTTTCAGAGTTGAGGCAAACTAGAAATTTTTGCAGTATGTGCAGTCGCATTTTTTATTTACTTTTTCAAGTTATATTTTTATTTATTTCTTTATTCCTTTTTTGCTTGTTTACTAACAAAAACTATCCTCGTGTACACTATAATCAATTTAATGGCGTTGATGCAAAAATATTTCCTTTAAAAATCAAGCACATTTTTAGTAATATATTTGCAATATTTGTTTTCCAAAAAGTATTATTTTTCCAAACTTATAAAATTCTTTGCATGATAACTACACTTCTGTATTTAAAAATTTATTTAATTTATATCAACACCAAAAGTGGTGGTAATTATACAACACCATTTCTGAAATAGTAGTATACAAAATTAACATATAAGGCAATTAGGTTTTCTTTCAAATAGTAATTGTCTACATGTATTTACATGAAAGAAAAACTGTCAAACTACTTTCCATTTCCTAATGGGCCAGCTATTAGAAATTTTAAAAATTTACAGAACCCTGATCATAGCAGTAATTCAAGAAACAGAATTCAAACTATCATTTCATTAAGTCTTTTCCTTAATTTTATTAGCGTTATAAACACTCAGATTTAGTTTTGGTGAAACTAGTGTTTGTCCAGATTTTTCTGTACTAATTGAGATTTTTTGTTTAAATATAGTGCTTAAAAAATGAACTTGAAATTTCTTTGAGAGCATTTTTTTAGAGAAATAATTTCAAATTTCATGTTAATATTTATTTTAAAGTGTTGAACATTTAAGAGATTGATCCATCAAAATGTTAGGGGCCGTTCAAAAAGTACGTACACAAAAATGGAGAAATTTTAAACCCCTCCCCCCCTTCGTACATTACCGTACATAAGGTCTTACTCCCCCCCCCCCTTAGAGTACGAACATTTTATTAGTCTACCCCCCTTTTTCATAGAAATTAAAATAATTATGCTTTAAATAAAATTAAATATTTACTTAAGGAGGGTGTAGGATAAAGTCAAATTTAAATTTGGTGTATGTTTATAAAGTACGTACTTTGTATAATACCTCCCCCCCTCCCCATCGTACAAAACCGTACATAATAGCAAATCCCCCCCCCCTTCGGGATGTACGTACTTTTTGAACGGCCCCTTACTTTTCGTATATAAAAAAAGAAAGAAATGATCGAACATGCTACAATTAAAAAGGAACATCACGTTGTATTATGACTCTTTACACAATTTCTAAAAAACATCATTTTTAGAAATATCAATACAAACCAAAACGAAAATTATTCTAATCCACACAATTCCCAAATTGGATATATTTCAAACAATTTATCAATTAATCCATTTGAAGTAATTAAACAAAAGCAATTATATCGCCTGCTTTCATCGCATAGCCAATAACTATAATTGCTCTCACTGTAAATATCGTGAAAGTCTATTTTAATCGCCACGAAATGCGATACGAAGTGATCAGATACAAACAAGCAATAGGAGCAAATGTTATTTTCCTTAACGAAGCGTTCGCCTAATTATATTGCCGCCCAAAGTGAATTCAATTAGGCGAGTCCAAGAGGGGTGAAGAGGGGCCGAAGGTTTTGGCGAATAATTCCGTATAGGCGCATGTACGAAAATAATGCCTACGGCGACTACAGCTATGATAATCAAATAATCATCGTCACTGCCTCGATCAGAATTCTTTCGTGACTTTCTACATCAGCGAATTATTACTTTTTCTCATGACGAGTAAAAGTTTTTTCTATCGATTCAAGACATAAAAAAATGAAAGTAAAAGAAATATATTTTATATGTTGAGTCGCTTTTGACTTTCATAATCGATCATTAACATTTTAAAATTTACATGTGATTTTGGGTTTCACAATTTTTGATTTATTCATTTTTGTCAAAAATCTCAAATAGATTGTATTACACGTTTGATAACCACGTCGTAACACGTTTAATTTCTTATTACAATTAAAACTAAAATATGTATGTATTCTTTTAAAAAAATGAAAAATTCGATATGTCTGTAAAAAATTACTGTATATAAAAAGGATAATCATTAATAATGTTTACCCAAATTATGTGATTATTATTATTACTTGAAATATATTATGAAGAAAATTTTATATACCTGAGTATAATGTGGACATGCCTTTTATAGGGTCATTTGCATTTCTAATTATGTTGTGTTAAAAATATTTTTAGGGGTTGAGATTGATTTTCCAAAATAAACTCATTTAACTTGGCCATAAATTTAAACTTCTGTGCTTATAAGTAAATAAATTTATAAATTCTGCTCTTATAAGTAAATAAACTTATAAATTCTGCTCTTATAAGTACAAATAAACTCAATGAGAAACATTAAAGGATCAACCGCATAAAAAAGTTTTCAGTTTTGCATTGTTTACAAAATACGTGGTAATAAGAACTATAAATTTAAAAACAGAATTTGGGGGCAAACCGTTATGAGATGAGCGGGAAAAAAATAACCTAATAAATGGTTTAAATACCGCAATTTTTAGTTTTATTAACCAGAATTATGTTTTCTTGACTAGAAATGTCATTACATAACACAGCATGGTTATTTTACCAAAATTTTTTTTTTCTGAGTGCATATATTATCAGTATATTGACAGAAAAGTACTGTCAATTTCATTTACAGTGTTTTTCAAATTAGTATTTAGCTACAAATGGAAACTTTAATTTTGATTTCATTATAACTGCATCAAAAAAAAATTCTACCACAAGAAATTTTATACACCACAAATCTTTCACATTTTATTGTATCTATCATTTTTTGTATGTATAAGCCATTTTCTCTTAGTCTCTTTCAATTAGTCCTCCATACAATCTATACTCACATGCAACATGTTCGCTGTACTTATACATAATTTAAGCAAAAAAGTTATTTCTGCTTATTATTCTGTTTTTATTTTCAAATTTATAAAGAAAATGGTTTTCAATTGCTTAAACTTTTTATTCTATATAATTTAGATTTTTTTTTACGATCCATTTCGAAACCGAGGAGTTCTATTTTTTGCACACATTTTTATCTCAGGCACTTTAGAAAAAACATAGTTGTTTTCGATGAATTTTCTTTTCCTTCTGTTTGCAATTCACTTTTAAGCATATTTTTCTTTATTTATTCCTTAAGTTGAATGCACTTTTAAAAAAAATTCACATTCATTAAAAAAATTGATCGATTATTCTGTAAAACTTAATAATTTAATCTATTAAATTTAAGATTCGCTATTATAATCTAATTTTTTTTTAAAAATCTGAAATAATAATAAAAATATTTTAAAAAAAAAATATTGTTTCTTATTATGTGTACTATTAAAGGAAATACTTATTGGTTTTAAGCAAAATTATTTTTCATTCAAGGCCAGCAAATGCATATTTTATAAAGTTGAGTAAACTTTAAAAGTGTATTTAAACTTCATGTTAGAACACTAAACAAAGAGCATTTACAATAAAGCAAAGAGAATAGAAACTTTATAATCACTTGAGCTTTAACTATTTGTGCTGTTTTCTTTTTTAAAAAAAAATTAAGAAAAAACCAGAAATATTGCCTTTTTTTCTAAATTAAACTTTTCGCAAGTTAATTACATAATATTACAATCATGAGCTTTTAATTTTGGAACTCGCTCAAAATGTGTATTTTAAGCATAAATTGTTTGAAAAATATTGGAATAAATTTTTCTAGCAAAGGGGCGTAGTATTTGATTACGTCTTTAATCGTTCTTTTTTAAGAAAATATAATGGATTCAAATGACTTCATACTTTTAATGTCATTCATTCGCCCAAATTACTTAGTATACTTAGTGCATTATTTAGTATTAGTATAAATTTTTTAAATTAGTCTTTTTTGAAACGGTTTTAAAAGTCAACAGTACCTTGTTTTTATTTGTCACGGATACTATAAATTTATAATTGTGGTATTAAATTAACGTTGCGCAAATTTCGAGTTTTAAAAACCACTTTATCGTTTAGTGTTCCAAATATGAAAAAAATGCCCAGGAAAGTTAAACCTGTAATAAATCCAACCCCAAAGTTTAGGACTTTCCCCCGTAGAGATTATGCTTAGAGTTTAAAAAAGTAAAGAAAAGTAAATACAGATTTCTTCGCTTAGTTGTAAAATTTGGATTGACCATTCAAGAGATGCATTTTTTTTGTTGTGTCCATTTTTTTAAACATGCAGTTTGAGTTATGTTTATTTCGTAAAACCCTCATGCTCATTTTGTGCTTTGTTCATTTTCCTAAACGCGAATTTCGAGCTGTTCCTGTTTTCTCAAACATAATTTTTGAGCTATGTCTATCTTCTTAAACATGCATTTTGAGCTCTGTCCATTTTCTTAAACGCGATTTTTGAAATATGTCTATTTTCCTAAACACGCATTTCAAGTTATGTCCATTTTCTTAAACATGATTTTTAAGCTATTTCAGTTTTCTTAAACGCTCATCTCGAGCTTTATCCATTTTCTTAAACATACATTTTGAGCTATGTCCATTTTCTTAAACGTAAATTTTGAATTATGTTTATGTCCTTAAACAAACATTTCGAGCTATGTTCATTTTCTTAAACATGCATTTGGAGTAAATTGCTCACCGGTTAAAATGTTTAGGGGCGTTTATATCCTAAGTGGTAATCTGAAGAAAAAAAGTATTAGCATTAAGAAAAAATTTATTATCACTATTTCTGAAGAAAATAGAAAACTCTATATATTTTTCATCTAGATCCAAATATCGAACGTAAACACCAGGCACTTTAAACACATAACAAACTGAGACCTCTTTCCTCTATTAATCATCGCTTCATACGGGAACGTTGGCTCTAATGTTCCCAATTTCTGTAAACTGAGCTGGTCCCAAATTGAAGCATGCGCATTATAGAAAATTTGACAGTCTCCTCGTTGATTAATAATTTGTATTTGATGGTTTTCCCCTTCAAGAAATTGATCATGGTGATTGTGCCACTGCTTGCCTTTTCAATATATAATCACTCTTCACATAAATATGACTCGACGAAAGCTGCAGCCAGTTTGACGATTATCTTATGAAATTGAACGGAATTTTTTATTTTAGGATCTTTAGAAAATATATTGGGGAAAAACGTTTTATGTTTTTTTCTTTCTTTTCAGAAATTTAAATTATGAGGTTAAAACTTTTGAAAGTTCAGAATAATGATAAATGGTATTCCCCATTGCTATATGATCTAGTGCGATAGTGTTTACTACGAAAAATATATTATCTTAGAACTGTTAGCAACGTGTTATATACTCTCAACCTTAGAATATATATATATATATATATGCTTTTGTTTAGAATAAAGTCAGTGCCATTTCCTGCATTATTACTTTTTCCAATTTGCGAAGAGTGATATTTTTATTATTTAATTAGCAAAAGAACGAGTGTGAAAAATAAGTGCTGTTTTTATAGCAGAAAGAACTAATTTAGAAAGTAGAAAATTAAACTAGTACAAATTACACTGGGGAAATTTTTTTCTTTCTGTTGCATGAGATTTTTTTAACAGATCTTAGATACTTTCGTATTTCTAATCTCAAATCTGCATAGGATCTCTCTTCAAGCTAAGATTTTTTTAAATGAAAATTTTAGTTTATTTTCTGTTTAATAGCACAAGTTTAAAAACGTTATATACACCAGCTGGTCTCGTAAATGTTACGAAAAATTTCTAGGGAAGTTAGGAAAATCATTATGTTTCGAACTTCATCCTATGCCCGGAAATGTCATACACCGATGGATTCCGCATCCGGTTTACATCGAGCACAGTGGTTTACATCGAGCTATATTAGTCCCTGGTGGTGACATAAAATATTCTCAGTAGTAGACCGATTACGGGCTAGAGTCCTCTTACCGTCAGGCTAATTGTGGGAGCCTCTCGTGGTTTTCTTCTCTATGTAATTCAAGTCGGGCTAGTTCCATCAACAAGTCCTCCACGTAGGCAAATTTCTCCCAATACTTGATCCAGGAGTTCATTTGTCCTCTGAATTGGGTTCAAAAATACAAGGCTACGGAGTTGAACATTAGTAGTCGTACACCCAAAATTGAGTCGGCTGTTCAACGATGGTTATAAAATAAAATACGCCGCTGCCGATGCTTCCTGGTTATGAATTTTTTCTTCGTGCACTTCTGAATAGCTCATAATATAGAAGTTAAACCCAAAAAATTGGATCGGCTGTTCGACAACGGTTATGAAATGAAATAATATGGAATCGCTACTAGTTGCGTACGTCTACATTTTCGGCTATGGTTTTCTATGCAATTTCAATCCTGAATATATTTTCTAACTCCTCTGAAAGTTTGAAGCATTTTCTTCGTGGCCTCCTGCTAAATATAACGTTTTTAAACTTTTACATTTCGGCAAAAGAAGACTAAAAAATGCCATAATTTTTTTTTTTAATTTTGTATGCAAAACTAATTTTAAGGTTTAAGATCCTCATAACCGAATTAAACAAGATTAAGTATATAAATAGAAGAGGAATGTGTCCCTCCCCCCCCCCCACTGTTATTTATGAAATTTAAATTTTGCGAAGTCATAAATAAAGGTAAATCAAATGCATTTACTATCATTTGATCTAATGGAAAAAAATAATGGAATCCGTTATGTTACTGCTCATGTTAAAATGCTTATAAAACCTACTAAAACCTGAACTTATACGAAATTAAAAGCTAACTAAAATGTTTGTTAACTTCAGATAAATGAATTAATAGATAATTAACGAAACTACTTCCGTTTTTGAGGCAGAGTTAAAAAATAATAATTAAATGAAATATTTAGCTTTCAATCTGAAAAAAATGAAAAAACAAATGTTGTATTGTATTGTTCCAAAAACTGAAAACTTGGCATTAAAATCATTCTTTGATGGCTGTGTAGTCATGTAAAATGCCACTTTCTAGCCTATAACATGCTGTTTTTACAAACTTCAGTGAGTTTTTAAAAGCGTTTGTGACTTAACCTATTATTTAAAAATTTATATCACGATTAAATGTAAAAAAAATGCAAAATTTAACAATTAATCGCTGTTTGTAGGGTCATTTTACGAAGGCTCTGTGGAAACATGAAATGAGTCGTTTTATGCTATTTTTATAAATACTGTAAGTTTGCAACAGTTATTCATCGCTGTTTGGTCAAGCTTAGTCTATCGTTTGTAGCCCCCCCCATGATAATTCAGATAATAGCGCAAAACTTCAATTGAAAGATCAAACAAATCAAATCAAGAAAAACCACAGAAGTGAAAATGAAAACCGTTTTTGATGAATTATTTTAGTTCTGCGTTTAAAAAAGTTATTCCAAAATTACGTTTTGCCACCAAAATTTGCAAAAGTCTCTAAATATTCATTAATTTTGATAATTTTCATTTAGGTTAAAATATCTCGAGAAATCTCGTTTTCAATTTATTTTTTAAAATTTTTTAAGCAAATTTAAACTATTTAATCTGTACTGATATATCTGTAGTAAATTCCAGACAATTGTTTCATAAAGATATAATGTATAGTTTAAAAGTAAAGCTTTAGATCAAGTAAAAGCACCCAAAATAATGCTTTTCATTTTCCTTTACTGAAAAGCTGAAAAGAACACGGCAGAACTCTGACTCAAAATCATCACTCAAAGTTACCATTTTGGCTTCAAAGAATCAAATTATTTTTCAAAATTTCTTACAGTAAACTGTATCCTACAACATACACCCTTTCCATGTAGATAAAAATCTACATCTTGATCCATTTCCAGCCGTCACCCGATATTGTCCAGCTTTGGGGATTAAATTTTCCACAAACACACACCCTGTGGTACCGAAATAAATGCCTTGTGGTGTCGGTTCAGTGGACTGGGCGTAACTATCAATCTCCTCATCCCCTAATACGGCCTTTCAATCCCATCTTGAAAGGTCAAATATCCCTCCATCCATCTCTCTGCCCCCCTTTCTGACTCAGCCCTCTGTTTGTGTACCCGGGCACTGTAAGGCCCCAGAGTCGGGGCAAAACACTTTTTGATATCATTTGTAACCAAGCCTGTATCAATCCTATCGTCTGGATGTCGTGACCCAGCCTGATAAAACATTGTATGTCTCTGCAATATGTGGAAGGGGCGGCATAAAAAACTCATTTGTTTTGGAGGGACAAAATCTTATTCGTGTTGAAGGGGATGGATTATGTTGGTTGAAGGATTGTAATATATTTTCGTTGTTATGGCTCTTTGGGTCTCTTTTGTTGAATAGGGTTGAGTTGTAATGATTGCTCATGCATTTTATTATAGTCCGAACGACAATGCCACGGAAAAGCTGATGGCAATGATATTTTTTGTATAGTAAGCCGGGAAAAAAATTTACTTTATGTACCTGATGATAGTTTGACTTCAAATATGTCGTTTAATCAGAGCTAAATTTTGATTAGGTTACGGAATCAGACTGAAAAACGTACTTCCTCTGAATGTATCAAAATATGGTGCACAGTCGCTATCTGGTAAAATATGGTTCCATAAGTTTATTCCGGAGAGTGGACAAATTTTTGGTTCTTTAGTTTTAATTTCATTTTTTCGTATCTTGACTTACACTCTATTTTGATGATCAAAATAGGGAGAGAAAAGGCAGAATGATGGGTAGTTTCTTACTTTCTTCATCAAAAATCCATATCTGTCTATAAAATGCACGTTTATTCATAAACGTTTTTATAACTGTTTTCTAAGTAACTATCTGATTGCTTATTTATTGTGAACCTCATGAACATATTAAGGAATAAGTTCCAGGCTGAATATTTCATAATAGAAATAATTTTTTAGTTGTAATTGGTATCTCAATTAAAAAATTGAGTTTAAAACTTTGGATTTTTAATCCGTAACGCAACTTGAGCACTTTACAATTATAACTACTTGCTTTAAACTATAGTTAAAATTAATTTTTCAAGTAAAATGAAACAGACTTATAATGATCTTTTCAAACATTACTTATATGAAAACTGCAGTTGTGGGTAAAGTCATTTAGTGAGTCGTAACTCGTGACAAAACAGTCATAATTCATTGTTTAATACTAAAAAACATCATTTAAAGTAAGTTGCTTCGTTTTGGGACTTGAGTACACAACTGGACTTGAGTAAAAAATGAGTCCACATGATTTTGCAGTTGCTACCAATCCTGTTGTTGAGTATTAGATTGGGCAAAATCACTAATTTGTGGAGGTGCTGGTTTCTGTGGTTTTACTCGCTGTTCCAATATAAGCTATCGTTTTTTAAGTGGTTCAAGTCAGGTGATTTTACAGGGTAAAGTATATGCAAAGTCTGCTTGAGTGTTCATAAAACCAGTCATATATTTTTCTAACTTTTTGAATTTTTTTGTTGTCCTCTTGATAAATTTAGTTATCAAAAGTATATTCGTCATGAAGATGTTGACTGATGGAAAACACTTGACTGTTTAGATTGTTATTAGGTTGTTGTTGAAAAAGTTCTTCGACATCCTTACATTATTCCTTGATTAACAATCTCGTTTATGGCAATAACTAATCAAAACCCAAAGTTCAGTTTTGTCCAAAATCATTTAGATGGCAAATTAAACTAAGAACACCAAAAAACAGTAATATAAAATGAAAATTCATAAAAGTAGAAATTTTTCCAAGTGTTGCAGAACTTTTTTAACAACCTAATATAATAAAGACGTTAGTTCAGATTAGTGGTCAGTAGCTTTTTTTTTTTACCCGCGTTGGTTACGACTGCTTTAGCTACGTTCCAGTACGTATCTTTGGGGAAAAAAAGGCGTCCACTTAAAAAGTCCAAAGAATTGTAAAATATTAATTTTAAACATTATATTATTATGGATACTAATTTTAATTTTAATAGTTTATACTTGTAGTTAAGATTAAAATAATCATTGACTGATGAAAAACTACATATTTTCCAGGAATAAGTTTTTAAAATACATCAAGATGAGCACAATTCATGACTTAAGTATCTTTTTGAGAAATTTTCTCAAGCTTTTCCAATTCTTTTGGCTCATCAAATTTAACTTTTTTTATTCGGCTTTATTATGGGACTTTTATTTCTATTTGTACTTGTTCCTAGAATTGTATTGTTCATTTTATTTGCTCAAATATTACTTATAAATAAACGACATTCACTTCACCACAGGCAAAGAATGAAATAACAAGCACTAAAATACTTTTATTTATGTTTTCCCTAAAAACAAATTTCATATTAATCTTTTGGTTCATAAAACTCGAATTGAGAAATATCGAAATTTTCATTTCTGAATCATCTAGGAAGGTATTTCTAGGGCATTATTTCTTCATTTCTAAGAAGGCATCTTGCATTGTAATGAATCTCCCAGACATTTTGTTAAGAGCTAGTAAAATTTGCAAATGAGACAAATAATAAAAAATCTTGCCCGCCATAATTCAATTCATTCGGTTACAGCACATACATCTTGGAAATAAAATAAATCACAAGAATGAGGAAGAAAAAGTTATCAAGAGGAAAAGTCTATAAATCCCAACTCTATATTTGCCACCCCTCTGAAAGCCATGAAGAATATAGCAATAGAACGAATTATTTATCAAATGAAAGAATTTTAACAAAAGAGAAAAATACTGGTAAGGAATGAATGCATATTTGGCACAAGCCATATATGCATTATCTCTGCCACTATTATTAGCTGCCAGCAAACTAAATAGAAGTTGAATCTACATTCATTCATTCCCCCTTTTTTTATTTCAACCTCATTATTTTTCAAAAATCATTATTTTTCAGAATAAGTGTCCTAATAGCAATTGAATGAAATGTACACAACATAACTCAAGGAATCTAAGGATATCTGAAAATAGTACTCTTAAAAATGCCAATGTTCTGAAAATGGAACAGTTGGTGTTGAACTAATATTTTAACTTTAAGAATAATTTTTAAATAAGAATTTAAATTTGATGCCAAACAGATGGTTACAATATCCTCTTAAAAGTTTGTAAATATTGTTGCCGTCTTATAAAAATTGGATTTTCGGTATATTATATTACAAACGCGAGGAAAGTTAACAAATTCGATAACATTTTTTAAATTCATAAGAAAAAATTTATAATGATAGAAAAGGAATAAAATAAAGTACAAAAAATACTTTGAAATATAAATTTTAAATGAATGTATTTTTAATTTGAAATTCGTATAGAGATGAAATATATGCTGCAGTAAAATTGGTCTTGGCTGTGTGCCACACTGTATATAAATATTCCCTTAATTACTTCTGATAACATTTATTTAATAAACTTTACCGAATAATTTAAATAAAAACTAGGGTAAACCTACCAGTGAAGGAACACTACCCAGTGAAGGAACATTTCATATATATTGATTAAAAATAAGAATTTGAAAGTTTTTCTTTAGATTGATTGGTGACAATAGCTTACTGCCAAACAATAGGAAGTCATCTAGCAATGTTTTGGATTACCTGGTCAAATAGACTTCTCTGGAAAAATTTTTGAATTTGTCATTATCTCTGCAACACATTGTTTCTTTGAAAAAATTATAAGGTGCGTGTTTGTATTTATATGTTTGAAGTGGAATTAATTGCAAGCAATAGTTTTATTTTTTTCACTGTGAAAAAAAGAATTCAAAATATAATTATTGAAGTTACGTTTTATTTTTTTTTAAGCATCATAGCATATAATTAAGTACTGAGATAAGGAGGTGTTTATTCACTGGATCACCAAACGATGAAAAACCAGTGAAGGAACAAGTGTTCCTTCTCTGGTTTTTTTTCTAAGTTAGTAAAAATAAAAGATAAACTGTAATTTTCTTGTACCTTTAGTGATGTTCCGCATCAAAAGTATGTTAAAAATACGAAAAAACTACTTCTAACCAATGAGGGAACAGGCATGTTCCTTTACTGGGCATAGATTTCTCCGTGAATGAACAGTATGTGTTAATATGTTGACACTTTAATTTTCAATTCATGATTACAAAAAAAAGTTTACATTTTCCAAGTATTTATATGTTATAACTTCAAGAATAGGCTTGTTTTTAAATATTTGCGTGGCTTATAAAATCATAAAGAGCATTGAAAAATATCAAAAATTAAGTGTTCCTTTACTGGGTGTTCATTCACTGGTAAGAGCTGCTCCTTCACTTGCTCTTCTTACTACTTGTTTTTTGAACCTCCAAAACTTTAAAACAATATTATGTAAGTTCTCTACAATTTTTTTACATAATTTGCAATTAGTAACAAATATATTGACACTGCCATTTAACTAAAATTACGAATTTTGAAATTAATGTGATTTTTTAAAAGGCAAGCGAAGCTTAAGTGTTCCTTCATTGGTTAGCTTACTCTACGAATTTACTAAATTTTTCAAAAACGTTATTTACAACACTTTCTTCCATTCAGATCTTCAATTAATTTAAAAAAAAATAAAAAAAGAATTCCCGTTGTAAAATTGGTCTTGACTGTGTGAAACACTGTTGATAAAAATATGGCCTTAATTACTACAGATAACATTAATTTAATAAATTTCTCCAAATTAATTGAAATGCAACAAATTTACTAAATTTTGCAAAAGCGTTATTTATAACTTTCTTCCATTCAGATCTTCACTTCACTTAAAAAATAATTCCCCGTAGTAAAATTTGGTTTTGGTTGTGTTCCGTATTGTGCATAAAAATATGTCCTTAATTACTACAGATAACATTAGTTCAAAAAACTTCAACAAATTAATATAAAAAAAACAACAGATTTACTAAATTTTGCAAAAACATTATTTACAGCTTTTTTCCATTCAGAGTCATTTAAAAAATTTTCCCCCAAGTAAAATTGGTCTTGACTGTGTGCCACACTGTATATAAAAATATACCCATAATTAGTACAGGTAACATTTACTTAATAAATTTCACTAAATTAATTAAAATGCAACAAGTTTACTAAATTTTGCAAAAACGTTATTTTCAACTTTCTTCCATTCAAACTTTCCATTCACTGAAAAAAAATTTCCGTTGTAAAATTTTGTTTTTACTTTGTGCCATACTGTAATAAAAACTAGGCCCATAATAACTTAAGAATCTTTTTAAGATCAATTTATTTATTATAAGTGCTCCACGCGTATTCGTATCTAACATAATAAACACATTACTGAAATTCTTTCCTAATTAAAAAAAAAATTATCTGGAATAAAATTCTCAGAAAATGTGAAACATAAATTAAATTCCAAAATCAAATTTACAACAAAAAGACTTACTTACCCTAAAGGAGACATTAAACTTAACATATATTTCTTTGTTATGTTGCCAACTCCAGCGTTCAAATTTTTTTTCAGTTACGGGGGCAGTTACGGGTGTAAAGTGAGAACATTAATTAAGTGATGGCAGTTTCAAGTCACGCATTAGAATACAAAGAAAATAAGAAAAAGTAACAAAGAAATAGGAAACAAGAAATCTTTTCCAAGTGGTGTACTTTTGATTTTTTTTCCTCAGTAGTTCTCTTAGCCATTAAAATAATAAATTAACTCCGAAATTTCGACAACGAGAATTTTGGACATAGCGTTTTTTATATCGTGGTTACATGCTAAAGTGAATTTCGAAAGGAAATAAGTTAGCTAGGGGAATTTTTCGAAAATCCTTTTAATTGCCTTGAAAGTTGACGTTTACCAACTTTTTTTCCAACCTTCCATTTTATTCTTCAATTCTAAGGATGGAAAAAAAGGATATTATACTTGTTCTTTTAATTTACGTTCATTAGCAATACATTGTGTTACGAAATTTTTGAAGCATAGCTTTTTATATAATTAAATTAGAAGTCAGGGTTCCGTTAAATTTCTGCTTGTTAGTGGTGAGTTTGAAAAGAATGATGTAAAAAATATAATTTAGAAATTCCATAATTCTTCATTGTCCAATTTTTTATGTATTATTTAATAATTATCACAGAACAATTATTTTAATTAAAATTCAAAAATTTAATTAAAATTCTTTTAAAGTAAATGTTTATTATATTTAAAATATAAACTAGATTTTAATGTATATAACCAAAATCAGCCGTTTATGTGGCGATTAAGAACAGTAAATAAATACTATAATAAAAGTTGTTAATAATGGCCTACCTCATATATTTTCACTGAATTAAAAAAATGTGCCAGTTATACCTGAAATTTAACATAGAGACAATTTCTTGCAAATATTCCTCATACAATACTTTTAGGAAAAATTTCTGAAAACTGAAACGGCGATTAAGAACAGTAAATTTTTAAATCTAAAATTAGAATTTTTATTGTAAAATCAATTTTTAAAAATATATCAAATAAATATTGGAAACAATATATTTCTTATCAAAAAGGAATGTCCAATTACATTTACATAAAAATTAACTTAAAATAGGAATTTTTATTTTTATTGATGTGTTTCTTTTATTCTCTAAAAATATTTAATTGGTTCCCGCCACTGATTTTACTCTTTTCAGGTGCAAATAATCGAAAAGTAAGCCCATTGAATCGTAGCCACATGAAAAACAGGAGGTTAAATAGCAACACTGAAATGACAACAATATAGTATAGTTGCAACGATTGCATTAAGATCATTGCTATGTCTGGATTCTAGAAAATTCAATTAAGTCATTTGACAGTGACTACCTTACAGTTATCTGTTCATCGCTCAACATAATCTAGTCAATTATATTAGGGTTGTGAATATTTCAAATGCAATTCAAATCAAAGTAGTTTAATCTCAAATTTTCTAAGGCAACAAAGCAAATATTTTGGTTTCAATATTTGGAACTGGTTACGATTTTAAACGTTGTGGACAGAAATACTCGGATACAAGTGTTCTTGGAATGCTAAGAAAACGAGAGAAGTAAACAACACTGTGATTGCGCAGAAAGTTTCAGTTGGGTCGGCTGCTCAACGGCGGTCATAAAATAAATTATATACTTATAGGGAGCCGCGATGGCTCAGGGGATAGAGCGTTCGCCTTCCCATGAGGTGAACCGGGGTTCGATCCTGGCGATGGCTGGTCGTTACGAATTTCGCATCCGGCCGCGCCGACCACATTGCTGACGCAGAATATTCTCCGTGTACACGGATAGTGGGTTAGAGTCCCCTTTGTCATCAGGTTAACCGTGGGAGTATTACAGTAGTTTTCTTCTCCATTTAACGCAAGTGCATGTTGGTTTCATCAAAAAGTCATCCACGAAGGCAAATTTCTCCCAATACTTGAACCAGAAGTTTCCTTACCGCCTGGATTGGTTTCAAAATTGCAAGGCTACGGAGGTGAATTTTAGTAGTCGTAAACCTGAAATTGACTCGACTGTTTAACGATGGTTATAAAATAAAATCAAAATTAAGCTTAAATTTGCTTGTCCTGCGCCTGATTTTGTCCAATTTAGTTTTATACTTGTCAACATCAACCAACGCTTCATAATCGTTTCAACCACCTGATTAAATCTGCTTCAAATCCATCAATTCTTAAACCTCAGCAGAACAATTTCCTTTTATGAGTTGACAAGACCACACAATTAAAAACAAAACACACATAAAAAAGGGAAAAAAAATGGACAAAAGCTCTTCAGTCTTTCATTGACTTTGACTGATGAGGCTGCGATTTAAACCTCGACATGTTTAGACAAATCAGATTAAGATATCGTCAACAGAGCTCACTTTGGAAAAAGATGTAGGGCCCAATACAACAAAGATTCATAGGATGGATGGTTTCCTTTACTGTACCACCCTTCCCGGGCCCCTCTGTGTGCTGTGTCGAGACCCCTCTCTGTCGTGGGGGCGTTCTTGACAAGATGCCATCCTAAGACAAATGAAACTCTTGACGGATGGGACGCGGGTGGCTGATTGCATGGGGCCAAAATGTTCGATACATGCGAGAAAAGAACGAACAAGTGGATGGTTGAGAATTTGTCACCAAGAAGTTGACATGAGGTACTGCCAATATCTCTATGGATCGAAACTGAATAATGTCGTTAGCTTTAGACAGGTTGCAATTCAGTTTACCATTAATTTAAGCCAAACGTTGATTTATGTTTTGTTCGGATTGAAATCCAGAATGGAAATAAAATAATGGATAAATGATCTGAATTTTCTAATAAGCTTTGTTTAAGGAAACACATTTGTTTTTAATAAAAACTCAAAAAAGTTTTGTGTGATTTTAACAAAGGGAAGCCTTAATAGTAAAGAATGATTAAATAAAAATAGATTTATAAAAAGAAATTATAATTGTGTTTTGAAGTTGAAAAGTTTAAGTTAGAAAGCCAATATTCCTGCAAGGATCGAAACACTCAAATGTAATTGATTAAGGACAGTCATATTGCTACTCAGCATGACCTTAATCTAACCTAGACGTTGATGTTTGTATAGAAATAACTGATTGACATAAAATAATATAATGATCCTAAAAACCTTTTTTTATGATATAAATATATATTTTTATGAACGGTTTTGTTTGATTTTAACTAGAAAAGTATATAAAGAGTAATAACAGTTCGTTTAATTTATTAATAAAAATTGATTTATAAAAATTAATTTACGAATTGGAACTAAAATATATTATTAATTAAAATGTAAAATTCATTTTCAAAAAAACTAATCGAAGTTTTGTTTTTAAATTAATATATAGTTGACGCACGTCTTGGATTTTTGTTTACTATTAGTTCTAGCAAAATTGTAAGTTCCTTTGATTTAAAAAAGGAAAAGTAAAGTTTTAATGCAATTGTTCAGACGAAAGGCGAGCAGAGTAGTAACAATTTGTCCAATTTATGAATCAATTTTCAACTTATAAAAGTCAATATTTTATTTATAATTTAAAACATAGCCCGAATAAATTCACTATCTCGCCAAAAGTATCCAGGCACCAAGTGGTTGGGATCTTAGCTCTAATCTTGGGGTGTTTTTCATGGTTTAGTTTGGAGGTACCTGATGTTGGAAACATGAACTCTGAGAAACATGTAAGCTTGTATCTGTAATATTCTAGACAATTCTACTCCCTCAACTCTTTCGGGGAAGGACCATTTCTCTTCCAGCAGTATGACTTCTCTGTTTATATATCGAGACTTGCACATTCATGGTATGAAGAAATGAGTGTTCAAAAATACTACTCGCCTTCTCAGAGCTCCGAATCGTATATACAATAACATCATACACGGAGAAAAAAATATCTGGTGAATTTATTATACTGTATGGTTATGACATTTCTGCTAAAAATACCACAATTCTGGTAATGAAACCTAAAATATACAGTATTTAAACCATTTATTTGGTAATTTTTTGCTTTCATATTGTCAAGGTTTGCTGAATATTCTGGGTTTAATAAATTATAATTCTGATTAACACATATTCAATAAAAAAATACAAAACTGAAAGTTTAGTTTAAGCGAATAAATTGCTTTTATGCCATGCTCTAAGGCTGTGTTTCCCAAAGTGTGGTATGCGTACCGCCAGGGGTACAGTACCACACCAGGGGAACAGTTTAGCGGGGGTAAGCATTCTTATACAAAATATCTTGCAACGAACGAAAATTTCAAAAATTTTAATTTAAAAACAAAGCTAGCCATGAAAATTTATGATTGCTTATTTTTCTATTGGCTATTTTTCGCAGAGTTAACAGTTAATAATTAGTGGTGTCAGCAACCAGTTGTGATTTTTACCTTTTGTGCAATTTTTTAATAGTAAAGATAAAGATATTTTTAAAAAAATACATTCATTTTTTTTTATTCGTGGTGCACAGCGTTACTAAAAATTTAGAAAGGGTGCACAGAAGTCATAAGTTTGGGATACACTGGTCTAAGGGATCATAATAAAATTATGGAATATTATAACATTTACCAAATTTTATCGGAAGTTATATTTTATTGTTAATTTTACAAAAATCATTACCAAAGCGCTTCATTAAAAATTACGGAGCTTTTGGCACTACTATAGAGCCAGTAACATTTAAATACTTCTTAGACCATATTTTTTTTCCCAATACAACAATTGATTCAAATTAAAAGGAAAAAAGTTCTAGTTAAGCATAGCTAAATATGCATATATGTATACCTTAAAAATATGTATATTTAGTTAAATATTTTAGCCAATTGTCGTCTATTTTAGTTTAAAAACCACAGCTAGACGTTTTTCGATGCTAGCATAAATTTTATATCCCAGTGAATCTGCATGGCCAGAGATAAATTCAGGACAATCAAACATTAAGGATATTATGCTAAATGAAATTATATAGATGGTGTCTCTAAATTTAGTTTCAATTTGGCAACACCAATCCCCCTTTATAATAATTATTGGTGTTGGAAACAATATTATAATAGATGTGCGCTATTAAGGAGCATTAACTGTTTCTTAAATAAGCGGAACAGGGAGTAATAGTAACAAAGAACTTATCTTGTTATGGATAAAGGCAATATATTTCCAAGAAGAGATCTTCTGAATAACTTACAGTTTTTATTGTTTTTTTGGAACATAAATCATTAATATAAGAGAATTTTTTTTCAAAATTTAGCTAATTTTTTTTAATTGCACGACCTTTATAAGAAACAAAACTTTAGAACTACGGCAACCTATATGATCTCATTTTAACGCAACTGTGTCAGAAAAGCAGTTTCTACTCAGCACAGAGCGAGAACCGTAGTTTTGACTTTTATCAAAAAAGGAAACAAAAAACAATTCAAAGAAAAAATATTGCCAAATTCAGAATTATTTGGTGTAGGATAAATTGTAATGGACTTTACAAATTATGATAGACCTTATTGTAACCAAGTTAAGGGAGGAAAATCGTTTATGGAACTACAAGTGTTTTCCGAGAAAGAAAGGCTTAAATGATATTTTTTTACTAAAAAAAAGCAAAGAGAAACATAAAGTTAATTTTGGTTAATGTTACGTGATCAAGCAAATTAGGAAGTATGCAGCAGAATGGCAATTTTCAGCATAATGTATGATATTTTTATGCAAATAGTAAACATTCCTTCATTCTAGATAAATAAAATAAAGTTACACAGTGTATAATAGCTAAAAATAAGAACACAGTAAGAATTTGATAAATTTTTAAACCATTAAAGTGTTTGGAATAAATAATAGTTCGATTAGGATTATTTCCTGTTATTTAAAATGTTGAAGGACATAGTGCTCAGTATCAATTATGAAATGTCAATTCAAATCATGTTTTGTCCAATGACGGCATTTTTGAAACTCGAAATATATTTGAAAATGAACCAAATCTTCTTAATAGTCAAAATTAGTTTTTTATTAGAGACAATTGGCACAGTTCATGTTAAACCAGCTTTTTTAAGGCATTTGATGGTATGAAATTCTTAAAGAAAAAAAATGTGTGTGCAATTTCATAAATAGCAATAAAACTGAACATAAATAATCCCTAGAAACCGAAGTGGTAAGATATACTAATAAAAGAAAAACTGCATAAGCGTCAAATATTATTAAAATAAAATATTAAGTATTAAAATGTGATAATTATCATTCAGTTAATAATTATTATGATTATTATTTTTTAGTTGGCAATATTGTGTTTCTTTTTTTCAAATCTGTTTTTATTCGCCATTTGCGAGTGCTCGAATAAAGTTCACTTTAATAATTTTTGAAATTTGAAATTAATGGAGCATTATAAAATAACTAAGTTTTTCTCTAAACATACATCAATCGAATAATCTGAGTTCATATCAAATATAAATTCTGATAAAAATTTATTTTTTTACCCAAAAGATCTTCTTTTAGAATTTAAATTAATAAACTTTTTTTGAACTATTCTAACTTTGTACCCTACATTTGAGTCATAACTAAATTATGACTGAAATTAATGTTCTAGATTGCAAGTTTACGAACGATATAATGATTTAACACGTTCAGTGACTTCTAACAGTGTATTTCATTTGTTTTGCAATCAAGTTAAGGTGTGTTCAGATATTTCTTTTTCATTCTGAAAACAGATTTATTTACATTTTATAAAGCAAGTTTTAAGACACTTCAACTTGTTTGTATTTTTATTCTAAATTTTTTTGCATTAAATTTTTGGATAGCCCCTTAGTCGAATGCATTTTTTCAGTGGCATTTCACAAATAGTACTCAAAGCCAAGAATATCGTGCCAACTGTCTCCTGCTATCCTTTGATGTGCCACTTACCATCAAACTCCTCTCCTCTGCCGAAAGGATGGTGCACATGGATTAAGGGGAGAGAGGGAAGGTCACCATCTGATATCCCCCCCCCCACCAGTCCACGAAAAGAACCGTAATTGGTCCCGGAGAAAGCTAATAGACAAGACAGAAAAATACCGATGCTAGTAAAGGGACACTTTCAGCCGAACATATCATGTCAGTAGAGGTGAAGAATTTTTTTCATTTTCCTTTTTATTATCTTCCAGAAATGTCCAGGAAAAGAGCTAAACATGTCGATAGAATGTTAAGCCTATGTCATAACTGGTGTTCAGAAAATGGCGAAATTTTTTTTCCTTAATATTTTATTGCAAAGATTTTTTATGAGAAAATGGAGAGTTCTTGATTTTGGGTATCGTTTTCTTTAAGAAAATATCCAGCCGATAGTATGTGTGAAAATTATGTACAAAATTTTTTGTATAGTGAGAGAATGAAAAACCACAATAAAAGTAAAATATTTTGGAATTTAAGGACATAGAAATATATTTAGAATTTTATTATTCAGTATTTTTACTGGAATTATATTCAATAGAAAAGAAATATACAATTGTTGGACATAAAATTGCAGAATAGTGAAAGAATGGAAAACCACAATAAAAATAAAATATTTTGAATTTTAAGGAAATAGAAATAAATTTAGATTTTCATTTCTCAGTATTTTTACTGGAATTATATTCAATAGAAAAAAATATTACTCATAGTGAAATAGATCTGCTCCGAGTGTCATTTTGTTACGAATTCCTGAAATAAGCAGTCCTAATTACACATTTTAGGCGATGAATGGCCAAAAAACAATCACACTATTTACAATTCCTAGTTTTTGCTCACATTACAATTTCAGCAATTATGAAAATATTCTTAAATTTCGCTTACTATATAATTGAGCAAGTATAAGAATATTCTTAAATATATCTCACAATATATAATTTGAACATTTAAAAAAAATATCACATTTTCATATTATATAACTCCAACAATCCTAAAAATATCAACTTTTTTTGAATTCTATAAAACTCCAATTTCCATCCTTTTGTGTGATTTTTAAAAAATATATATA
The DNA here is from genome assembly GCF_982258835.1 of Parasteatoda tepidariorum. Lineage (NCBI taxonomy): Eukaryota > Metazoa > Arthropoda > Arachnida > Araneae > Theridiidae > Parasteatoda > Parasteatoda tepidariorum. Next base: position 101,681,387 of record NC_141757.1, read on the forward strand.
AAAAAGAAAATTAAAATTCTGTTTATTCTAAACAATTTTGCAGTCTGCAAAAATCTGCCTTGAACTCAACAGCTTCAAATGGAACAATGCTTATATAGACATAGACTTAGATTAGATTAGTTAATAATGTCAAAACAGTTAGAAATAGTTCTTGCAATGACTACGTACTATAGCCACCTTTGGCGATCAGCTCTGTTCCCTTTAAAACATATAAACTTGAACAACAACGTACAACATATAAACTTAATGGTAATCAAGCCGAATACACAGCAGAACTGTATTTTAATACTCTAATTCTTCAACCCCTCTTCCAATCCTTACACCATAATAGTCTTAGACAATATATTAAACTAATTTTTTCACCATCTAGCTATTCCCACTGCTTTGATCGAGCGGAAGTACTTTGATTTCAATTTTAACTCTCTTGTCAAAGTTCTTTGTGTGTTAAATTTTAATATTAAAATTTAAAATCAGTCCGGCAAACCATTAAACCTCAAAAAACCACCATAAATATAAGTTGGAGCGATTTCATAGGCACCGGAAGTAATTAAATAATTTCAATTTCCGTCGTGATGGATAACTCATCTCAATGTTTCATTACGTGCTTTAGTAGTTTCTCATGCACCTCTCTTGCTATAACTTGAATATCTTATAATTTTGCGGAAAATTCAAACACCTTGACCAATAATTGGCATAACAGTATACGGCACCTTAGCGTCGTTTATATTTAAGATTTCTATAGCCATTTTAGAAAGTATTAAAAAATATATATAAATAATTAAAAATAATCGCGTCGTGAATAAGTCTTTATTTTCATAAAAATACAAAATGATTCAAATAGTGAAAACATAGTCAACTATTCAACACAATGTACTTAAATTATTACTTAATACAACCAAACGAAATATAAAACTATAGTGTTGCCTATAGATTGAGAAATACCTGAATGAATATATATATATATATATATATATATATATATATATATATATATATATATATATATATATATATATGAAGACAGAGAGGCAGATTACATGAAACTTTCCTATTCCATTAGTATTCAGGCCATATTCTTCGTATTTTTATTTGTTTTTACAGCAAAGATTTAAGGAAAATATGCACCTTTTTATTGATAAAAATGAAAACCTATATTTCATAATTTAAATATTTATACTATTAAATAAAGGTTCTCATTTTTGTTTTTATAAATCTCCCGCATCAATATTTATGCAATAATTTTTGTAGCAAGCTTCATTTTTTCTGAAATGGAAAGAAACAATTTTTCGGAAGGAAAAAAAAAAGAAAATAACGTTTTTTTTATACTTTTTTGGGCAAAAAGATATACATCTATAAAAAGTTCTGTAAGGAAGGTAGCTAAAAAGAAAGAAAAGAATAAAAATAAAATCAGAAGAAAAAAAGTTGAAAATAAAATCGTTTTAGACCATCGTAAAGTCGCATTATTTCTTTAAAGCAGTAACTATTTATCTTACTTGTTCGAAAGAAGGCAAAAATGTTCTATTTTTTCTATTTCTATGCACATAGGTTGAAAAATACTGTCTTATTTAAGAAGGATTTATCGAGATTTCTATTTTCAAAAAATACGAATAGTTCGTATAAATCTTTAAAATGAAAAGTTAGACAACCTTAAGATTATTTGAAATGTATTTGTCATACCCGCTTTTAAACTTCTGACATAATTTTTGAAAGAGTTTGACATATATATTTTCGTTTGAATGATTGCTACCTTGAGAAAACGGTGCTTATCATTTCATACTGTAAAGAAATTTTCAATCATTTTAAATATTTTTGAGCTTAAACTTTTTTAATATCCTTCTTATAATTAATTAATTTAAAATATTGCTTTTTAAGAAAATTTATTAAATTAGAAACAATTAGGTCCTAGTATATTTTTGAAATGAAAGAACATTTTGACAATATTTTGGAGAATGTAGAACTAAAATGCATAGTGAACCATTTTTCGTGTTTTTCTAAACCATATTATTACCATACTACCATATGCTTCGAAGCCTGATTGCAATATACTATAGATCACTTTGAACGGAAACACGGTTTAATTCAGCACCTTACTGAAACTGTAGCAGATTTGCTTTATATAGTACAAGATACGGATATTAATGTTCAACAAAGAACTGATTTGTTTCAAAATGTATCAACTTTAAGCATTTTGCAATTTAAATTATGCTTGCAATTTAAATTTACAACCTAAGTTTTATATATTTTAAGTATCTAAATTTTACAACCTAAGTTTTATATATTTTAAGTATCTAAATTTTACAACCTAAGTTTTATATATAAATATTTTGCAATTTAAATGTTTTGATTTATAGTACTGACTCTTTTATAGTGATAATTCATAAGACCAACAATCATACAAACCATTTTTAAACATGGTTCTTAGAGATGTGTATTGCTTTTACATATAATTGAAAAACAGCAACCATTTAGGAAAAGCTCTTGAACACATGATGTTATTTGAAAATAGTTAGATTAGTAACTCTAGAAACGTTGTTTGGAAGAGTGTTTTCATTAAATTATTTAATGATCAATTTAGACTCTAATTATTCTTTAATGAATATACTAAAAGTTTAGATTAGTAACTCTAGAAACGTTATTTTGAAGAGCAGTTTCATTAAATTATTTAATGATCAATTTAGACTCCAATTATTCTTTAATGAATATACTAAAAGTTTAGATTAGTAACTCTAGAAACGTTGTTTGGAAGAGTGTTTTCATAAAATTATTTAATGATCAATTTAGACTCTAATTACTCTTTAATGGATATACTAAAAGTTTAGATTAGTAACTCTAGAAACGTTATTTTGAAGAGCAGTTTCATTAAATTATTTAATGATCAATTTAGACTCGAATTATTTTTTAACGAGTATACTAAAAGTTTACAGACTTAACAAATAATATTTTCAATTACCAAATTTTAATAATCATTTAATCAATTTGTGCTGGTTGAAAAAGAATTTTTAAAAAATATGGATGCTTAATTTTCATTAACATATGTTTCAAATTGATGCTCAGGTGGGAATGTTCACCCCAGTACTTGCCAAAAGAGTTTCCTCGTCCTATGAGTCATGTTTAAAATTGCAATTTTCGAAAGAACATTTTTTTCAGAAAATCACAAATAGATTGTTCAACAATAAACAACAATCAACAATAAACAATTAAAAAAAAGATAATGCTGATGCTAAGCTAAAGCTAATTAGCCACTAGAAGGATTCAGATTTCTCAATGCCATCTATTTATAATATTCTAAGGATAGAACGGTCGCTTCCAAATGAGGCGTGCCGCGTCTGAATCCCAGTGTTGGGTGGTCGATATGAGTTCCGCATCCAACTCGCACCAACCATTATGCCTACGTAAAATATCCTCAATATTTGATAGATTATGGGTTAGATTTCTCTTTCCATCGGACTAACCATGAAAGGTTTTCGTGGTTTTCCTAACCACGTAACGTAAATACGAGTTAGTTCCATCAAAAGTCACGAAGGTAAAATTTTCTCATTTCTTAATCCAGGAGTTCCCTTGTCTTCTGGATGGACTTCAAGATTACAAGTTGAATATTGGTGTACATTCTAAATTGGGTCTGCTGATCAACGATGATTATAAAATTATTGAACAAAATAGGAGTTTTCGCATATTATGGAACAATCTCATATTCATTCTATCTCACGCAATATAGTATAAAAAAAAAACATTGTTAACGTTGTATTTCGTACATATTTAATACAATAATACATTTTAGCACGCACAGATTTAGTATAAAAACAATTCATGAAATTTTATTTTTATGCGTAAAACGAAACATAACATGAATTGAAGAACGTAGAATCATTTAGTAAATATAATAAAAAATCGCTTATTCAATTTCATTACGCTATGTTTGACCAAACCATCAAAATGAAATCATTTCGTCGAATTCGAAATTCACTTTTGCTATCTACTACTAAGTCAATGAAAGATGACTAAAGCAAAGAGATCCCCATCAAATAGGGAATAAAAGATCTCAATTTTCCCGTCTATGCCAAACATTCCCTTCAGTTGATGTCCGAGTGCCAAACCTGATTCATTTCTGAGACAAAGGCAGCTTTCTATGTCAAAGGAATTTCGCCAAACTCTCTCACTCTTATCATTCAATGTAGTTCATTAGCTAAACACTCGCCAACCCTACATCCACTGCCTTGTCTCTAAACAGTGCAAATGAATTTAGAAACCCTCTTAGAATATATCTATTTATATATATATTCTACGCTCATGTTTGGATGGGATTGCAATTGAAATTCAAATAGTCGGTAGATCTGCAGGAATAATGAAAGTTGTTGAATTAAATTTGAGCTAAGAGTACTTTTAATTTCGAAATTGGTGCTAGATTTAAAGTGATTGTGACACGAAGAAGCGATTTCAATTTGGAAGTTTGGGTGTTGAAAAATATTTGCTTCATTAGAATAATGAGTCTACATCGGACTAGTTGGTATCAATGATAAATTAGATAAGGATAGAGGAAAAATATATATCCGTGTACTTTCAATTTATTGTGCACATTTTATCGCTTAAGTGTAGAAATCAAACATTCTGATGTGCAGATAAATTAGGATGATCCGTTAAGGTGCCAAATATTGTTTCATTTTCTCAAAGTAGCTAGGTTAAAGTGAAAATAAAATTCGCTTTAGTGAAAATAAGACCCTTTCTGAGGCAGCAGCAACGCTTCTGTACACTCAATTTACCATAATGTTATTTATTTATTTTTCTCTGTTTAAAAATTCAAGTTAATACAATTAATGCCTTAGTTGATAAACTTAATGGTAATCACTTTAAGAATCTGTAATATAAGAAATCAAATGGTTTAATTACTATTACAATTAAGGAAATCTGCTTATCTTTTATTTATTTTTCGATATCTAGATAATCAAATCAAAACAATTAAGAAACCAATTAATAGAAGGATAGAAACAAACTTCTGAACTTAAACGATATAATAGCCGTTAATGTGCACTTTATCTAAAGTAAAATGCTGAAAACGCTTGATTCTACACTTTAAGGGAGAAAATCAGTTATCTGCTGATTAACTTAGTAAAGTGCATGCTAATGACATTCAAGCTTTATCGAAGATAATTGTTATAACTTAACGTTATAAACTCTTCAATATATTTTTTTTAAAGTGGCACATATTTTAACCGAAAGTTATAATAAGTTGAATTGATGTAAAAAATTGTGGACTAAAAAAAAAAAAAAAACTCAAATTTATTTTAAAATAGCCTGGTCTTATATCTTAAAATACCTTTGTTCGAAAAACATATTTGATTAATTTTATTCGTCGAATTCTTATGCCATTGAATAAACTAGGCAGTTGTTTTAAAAAACAACTGCCTAGTATTTTTAGGCATTCTTTTGTCAAAATTCTATAAATTTTATTAAATGCAGTTTTCAATAAGCTCTTGATGGCATTAATGGGCAATGTTTAGTTATTTCTTGGTCGGGAAATTTTCATCTTTGTTGATTAGAATTAGTCTGCCCAGTTCATGAGATTGAACACCATAGGATATTTTTCTTTACTTTTTTGTAGTTTTTTAAATGTGTGTTTTTTTTTCAATTTAAAGTTGGGGAAAACGAAATATGCTGGAAAGCTTTGAAGACGAAATTTGGAGATTGTATCAATAAAATGTAGCCTTATTTGTGCAAATCACTTATATTGTTTACTTAATATTTAAAAAAAAAAGAGTGTGCTTTTCACTTACACGATATAATATTCCACGCATAGATTTATAGTGCATACTCTATGAATAAATGAATGAAACAATCACCGTTTTTAATAAAATATCCATGTTTCTATCAAAATTTCTTCTCGGTAAATGTTGGGACTCTCTGAAAAACGAAGCTGTAGCTTAAGATGTGATCCAAAATAAAAGACTACAATAAACCCTTCATTAATTTTTGTCAAATAGGCGTTTAACCCTTTGACCAATCTCATATTTGGAAGGGTTGAAGATGGAGAGTTAACATTTTAAATAGGCATTTAATCCGCATAATTTAATTTTTACAAATAAATTGATGGTTGATATTTAATTTAGTTGGCAGTATCTTTCGATACAATTAAAATTCAAGGCCGCCACCTAGTTAGAGCTTGAGATATATATATTTTTTTAATGGCGGGCACTTGGCATTTGTCCCATTGGTCACAGAAATGTCAGAACTGCAACTCTCTTCTCGTTACCCAGTGGGCACCTGTGGCGAAGCCACGGGCGGTGGAGCAGCGTTGCCCACGTCACACAGCCACAAACCCGTTTATAGGGCAGGTCACATTCACAGAAAGAGGAAAGGACATAGAACAGAGAGAGAGAAAGTACCAGCCATGCCCTGAGCCGGATTCGAATCAGCGGCCAATGGCTCCGCAGTCAGACAAGCTAACCCCTCGGTCACCTGGTCGGCGAGCTCGAGATATAAAGCGTGTTATAATTTAGAATCGCTTTTAATTTTTTCTGGCAAAATTAGACTAATGTGTTTATGAGTAGTTTTTGAAAAGTAGTTAAATGGTATACCTTTATTTGCTTATTATAATTTTTTATAAATATCTTCGTGCAATTTACGTTTTAAGAATCATCTTTCATGGCTTACAATCAGTTTAAATTGTAACAAAATTAAATTAAAAAAAATATGAAGTCTGTCAAAAGTGCAGTTTAAAAATACTGATTCGAAATCACGAATCTCAGATTTTTATTGCTTTGAAGTTTTAAGGAAACTTCCATTGAAGTTCTAAAAATTATCAAGCTCTATTTCTCCTGAATGATATTGTGCTGCTGAATAATACTACATCAAAAAAAAAAAATTGTAAAATGCAGAAAAATAATCTAAAGAAAACGAAAATCAAAAATTTAACCTAAAATCTAAGATGACGCGGGTTGAGTCTTCCCTCTATATATTCAATAAAATAACGAAACATAAAACTCTCATATTTTCAGCAAAATAATGAAAAATGATAAAAATTATGATTCTTCAAAAAAATATTTAAGCGTGAAGATAACATTTGAATTTTCTAAAACTGACAAAAGCAAATTGCCTATTAGATAAATTTTAAACTACTAGGAGTTAACATAAAACAACTTAATTATTTTATTTTTCTCTAAATTTAGCTTTTTCATATATTTTCTATCTTAAAAGCAGTTATTTATAACAAAGAAAGCAAATTTAAAAAGAAGGTATATAGATAGAAGTGAATACAGTAAATAAAAATGTTATTCCCAAGAACAAGTTTAAGTGTATCAATCTTTCCTTCGCCTCTTCTTTTCGTCTGCTTCCAAGAAATTTCCCCAAAAAACACAGGGGGACGGTTAAACTGCTCAACCCCTATCGCATCTTCTGTCTTTGTATTAATGATGCGAGACGCCTGATGCTTCTTCTATTTGCTTTCTTCACCCTTGAAATTTCTTCCAGAAACTTTTATTCTATTGGGGGACATTAAAGATCCTTGGGTTGCCTTTTTTACGAGAGTTTGAAAAATGTTTTGTCAGCGGTAACCTCTTAAAAACAACAGTGTTACCTATTGATTTGTTGAGTCTAGTTTACTGATTTGTAGTGTATTGGAAAATAAGAAACAAGACTCCAAAAAGGTGATAGTTCCTAAAATGAAAATAAGAGTTTCAGAAATGATAATAGTTCGATATTTGAAAAAGTAGTGGTGTTACGAGAAAATAAAATTTATGTTTCTAAAACGATATTTTCTATTATTATTATTTATTTGCTAGCTAGCATTAGATAACATTAAAGTTCTTTGCTGTTGGCTGCTGCATATTTTAAGTGACGAAATAATTGGGAAAAGATGAAATTTAGTTTAGTAAACAGAATCAGTGAGTATTTTTTGATCGATTAATTAGATTTTTTTAAACAAAATTTATTTTTTAATAACTCGAGATATATAAACTATTTAATGCAAATTGTCAGATAAATATAAGGTTGATGCTTGTGAAACTTGAAAATTTTTATTCAATAATTCTTAAAAACTGAAAATGCTTTAAAAAAATCTGAAAATAATCATATCTACTCTTTGTATGCTTAACTTTGTACACTTAACAAAAGGGAAATAAAGGGAACTCACTTTAATTATATTGGCTGTTAAGCCCATTTACTGGCTCAGAAAATGTCAAGAAAGGGGCATTTTTGCATACCAGGGGTCTGACATTTTTTTTTATAGTACTCCTGCTACAAAGTTCTAAAGACTGGTTTAGGCTTAAGAGAGTTCGTTTACTATAGTCATCTTATTATTACACTTAATAAACATCATCTCATTATTACGCATAAGGGGAGTTTTCCAAAAACTTTCAAATGTTTTCAAATCATAAATTCTTAGGGACTTAAAAAATTTGAAGAAAAAATTATTCTTACTCTTTATAAGGCACTTAAAAAGAGATAAATAAAGAGAGTTAACTTTAATAATGTTAGCTGTTAAGTCCATCTTTTGGCTCACAAAATGCCAGGAGCGTGACATTTTTCCTTATAACTATTCTTTATACAAAGTTCTAATTAGAATTTCAGATTTCATTTGCATATGATATTGCCACGTTTTTTTAGAATCCCCCATAAATATGCGGATAAGAGGAAACTAAGTATGGCAAACAGAATCAGTGAGTGACTTTTGATTTATTGTTTAGACTTTACTATAAAATTTGTAAAACCAATTTAGGACCAATTAAATATTTTATTTTGTATAATAAAACAGTATTAAAGAATTTAAAGACATAGTACAGTAAAAAGAGTCAATAAGTTACCTTTGATTTATTGATCAGATTCTATACAAAGTTTCTTTTGTATCTCAAAGTAGAAACTTTATTGTTTCTCAAAGTAGAAACTAGACTTCCTGATATCTAACTCTTAGTTAGAGAGTTACGACAAGACCTTCAAAATTGTCTGAAACAGCTGGATTGTGACAGTTGAAAAACAGTGGAATGGTTACCACACTTGGCGATGTCTCTCCACAATTTCGTTCTCTTCCTCCGTGTTGGGAACTTTTAGCATTCACAGTGATTTTAATTGTTATTTAAATTTTTTTTTTGGTATCATGTGACGTTTAAGTCAAATATATTTTAAGAATTAAACTTAAAAAAAGTATCATTTTAATTATAAGAGTAAATTATTAATAACTTTACAAAAATTAAATTTGAAAAAGTTTTATTTTTTATTTTTTTAACATAGTTCTTATTTCTTAAATAAATATTTTTATCTTAATATAAATGTTCTTCTCAGTTTATTTTTTTTGTTGCTAACTTAACGGATTCCTGATATCTTTGCGATAGAATCATGATGGATGAATGTTGTTTCGAGGGAATCCTTCAGTCAAAATTTAGACCATTTTCTGATTAGCTAGACCACTTAAGACAGTACTAATGCTCTGTGTCCGATGTCAATACAAGATTCAACCAGTTTTTAGCCACTACCTGCAGGACTTATCACAATACTACTAAAAATAAAATTTTCAGCCGATAAAAATTTTCCAATCTCCTTAAGATAGGCGAGAGCACTCAAAATTAAACTGAAGCTTTGGGCTGAATTACAATACTATTTGCAAGCATTTCACAACCGTAACCAGCAGAATTTATCATGAGATTATTGCTAAAGGAAGCTTATCGCTTATCGAATTTCAGTCAACTTTCAGATTAACTTGACAATATTCACGGTATGAGAGTTATTCCTTACTTGACGATTATGCAAATTTTAATCCTTTCCAAAACAATCAGAATTAATCACGGTATTATCGAAAAGTTAACTGATTGCTGGTAAAAATTTTGTCTTTCCTAAAAACTGGAGTGTTTAAGTCTGGTCTACAGATTCGAACCTGATTACAAATGAAATAATACTTATTTCCCGGTTGCTTTGTCACAAAGCAAAATGTATAGCCATATTATTTCTATAATAAATTTATAGTCAACCGAAATTTTGACTCCTGTCCGACTAGCTGGAGAGGTTACATTTTAAAAAGAGCTCTGTATTGGATGACATTTCAAGTTTTTATCGTTCACTGAACACTACATGTAGATTTTAGAATCATATCATCAAATAGAATTCGTACGCAATCTAAATTTTGAGTACTTTTTCTACTACTAGTTAAAGTGTTCTTAAATGAACTAACACTGTTAGATGGAAATGGCTGTTTCAATTATTTTTGACCCATCTACTCATAATTTAGATAGTGAAGTGAAAATCATCAGAAATATCAATTTAGACCAATTTCCTAATAGCTAGAGTGCCTAAATTTCTACAGGAGCTCTGTATCTGATGACTATAAGCAATCATTTTCTTAATAGTTCAAACTAAATTTATCAACAAGCTAAAAAAAAATAATCATTCGGCATTTATCTAAAAGCCACAAAACTGAAAAGTAGAAAATAATAAAATAAAGTAAAAGTTTTTAAAACTACGTTTTTCGAGTGAAAAGATGGAAAAATAATTCAATTTTTGTCATACGGAAAACGTAAAAAGCATAGTTTTCGTAATAAACTTCTATCACAAAAAATTCTCTTCTTCGTCTTTTGAAATTGATGTGCCTTGTTACTTTTTTCCTTTCTGGTTTGTTAAAAAAAAACAAATTATTCCACTTTTCATCCACTTTGAAACGCATAATTTTATTTTACTATAACTAGTTATTATATCCCAAATTCGTCCATTTTAAATTGTGACTAACTTCTATAGAAATTCTTTCTCTTTGTACCTACTGAATCTTTTAACTAAATAATTCTTTCATTAGAAAATAAAATTCATGCAAAGAGAAAATAAATAGAATGAAAATTTAAACAAAAGGAATATAGCACTTTGGGAGAAATTCTGAAACAGCACTCAATAAAATAGGTGAAATGATTTTTCAGTGTATAATATAGTAACAACATTATATTTTTTGAATATCAATATTGAAAAATAAAAAGTAATATACTATACAAGAAATTCTAAAAACAACACTCAATAAAATGCTAAGGGATTTAAAAGCTCTCTATCTTTACTTCATGGAATATATACTTACTATAAATCTAGATATTTATTTTCAATATAATCTCAGAGTAATGTAATGCACTTCTTTAATCAATAATGTATGAGTAACTTAAAAAAAGGACCTAAAAATAAATAGGTACTAAAATCGGGTATAAAATATAAACATTAAAAAACCAACTTACATTCCATAAAAATATTCAATAACCATTTCAGCAATAAAATAATCTAAACTTAAGGAAAATAACAAGACATTGATAAACCATAAACAAAAGCAATAACTAATCGCTATAATAAATTATAATTGGAAAATGAATAAACATGAGTTATTTCGGAATTGTTGCTATGTTATCAATATTTAGTTACCGTAAGATTCGTTTTTCTTTTCCCCAGCCAAGAGACAAAAAACTTCGCCTAAGAATAGAAAATTGTTGATGCATAAATTAAGCTCTTTAAATATTGAAATATAGTTTATTTTTAGTTTGTATGCAAAATTTTCTCCCAGAAATAATTTCTTGGAGAAAACTATCATTTTCTCAAAAAATTAACAATTTATACGCCGTTTAATAACATAAATAACTTGATAAAAGTGACAAATAGAGCTATTATACTTTTTAAAATCTAATGATTTAACAAGATAAATGATTTTTTAACATTGCATTTGTGTATGAAAGGTACTTTGAACAGTTAAGAATAATTTTAAAGGCAAAAGAAAAGAATATGCTCCCGAATTTATGAAATTTTGTTAGATAAATCACTGCATGTCGATCACTCCATGCTAAGTCTACGAGAAAAAGTTTCTTACATCTCGTTTTCTCTCGACCAATCAGAGAATGTAACACATATGTCGCACTTCTCTAAGTTAGATGGACGTAATTCTAGTAAGAACTATTTAGACCCAATTATTAATTACTTTACGATAAACATGAGCACTTGGAGGAAAAAAGTGAAAAAAACATAAAAATTAACACACTAAAAACAGAGTCAAGGAGTGACTTTTATTTATTGATCAGATTTTACTAAACAAAGTTTCACTTTCAAACCTCGATGTATATTGATTTAGGTAACTAGTATTAAATATCACTGGTATTTAGTAGCATTTTTTAATTATTTTATGTTAAATATAAATATGCAGATGAGAAATGTGGGAAAAAGATAAAATTTAGTATAGTAAGCAGAATCAGTACGTAACTTTTGATTTAATCATCAGATTTTACTATACAGAGTTTTACTTTTTATAGCTCGAGGTATAAAAACTATTCAGTGACAACTACCAATAACTTTTTTGTTAAATATAAATATGTGGATGAGAGAAGTGGAAAAATATAACATTTAGTTTAGTATACAACATCAACGCGAAACTTTATATACATTGATCAGAATTTACCAAGCAAAGTTTCATAACTCAAATGTATAAAAGCATTCTCTCACAAATTAATAAATATATTTGGTGTTAATAACTATTCAAATTAAATTAACTATAAATATGTTATTTTTCGCAATGGCGAAGACATAAAATGATGTTAAGGGAGTTATAAGCATTCGCTATTATTTGAAATTCTTATTAGAAAAAGATGATAATTTGGATATTAGTGAACTTTCGGAATTTCAACTTTGCGTTGTTAATAAATATTGAGTTGTTTAAAAACCACTATGAAATTCCCTTTGCATGATATTTTCTTTTTTGTAAATAAAGTTTTATTATATCTATTTAAATTTTCATTTTATCCATTCAATTAGTTTTGCTTCAATATATATAAAAAGAAAGTTTTGGCATGATTAAATTTATAAATGATTCCAATTTTTTACTTAACTACCTACATTTAAGAAAGTGTGCATATTATTTTTTTATTTAAGATTAATTTATGAGATAGCAACTAAATCTTAGCTAATACTTTAATAATACACAAATACGTAATTGTTGTAAGCGTAATTAAAATATTTCTAAGCAAGCAACCTTTAAAATATGCTTCGCAATCTGAAAACAACAGGTGGGAAATTTATCTGCATTGTTTAACTATTTTCGAAGAAACCTTCTCTTAAAAGTATTGATCGAAATAATTATTTTCTCACCTGCGCACAATAGCGACATGCAAGTTCCCCTGTTTTAATCCTTTAAGTTGACAACAGGAATTAATTTCTCCTTTGCAGCTATTGGTTACCTGTTGATTCCGCTAGTGACGTCATCATCGACAAACAAAATGGCGAACACATGGGAATATTCTTTAATGTTTACTTTGAGCTCTGTGATAACTGATACCTTATTTTTTAGAATTTGTTGATTCTATCTTTATTTAATTGCAAGTGAATTCCTGGATTACTTTCATGATTAAAATTAAAAATTTTATTTGATTCGATCGTTTTTTGAATAAAAAAAATGTCAAGAGAATAGTTTTTCTAACGTTTCGTTATTATGTAAATTATTTTTAAAATATTAGCAACAAAAATAAAAAAGTTTCAGTTAAAATAAGTATTCTTAAGTAATATTTAAATTTCTTGAAATTTTAAATTTTACTGTTTCACATGACTGCTGATACGCATTGCATATGATTTTTAAATTTTTTCTACGTGATTTTGTATCGCTTAAGTTTACAAATACTCTATTATCGAATCGTTGTAGAAATGGTCGTTAATAAATTAAAAATAATTGCCAAATTGCTAAGCACCTTTTTTCTTCAGTTAGTTTTAACTTCTAACATTGGTTTTGGCTATCTGACAATAGATGGTTTTTCAACTTCTCTTACTTACTTAGATTATAATAATTGCTTTGACACAATTTGATGTTGCTAAGAATATAGTGTTTCAGAATTTATGGTTTTAGAAATAACAATATTACATCTACGTTGCATCATTTGAGTACGATATCCTCAATTGCTATTTTTTACTATGATAAGAATTCTGTTGGTGCTAAAAATGTTTTGACAAAAATTATTATGTTCAATATAAAGGCAAAATATGCCTTTCTCTATGAATCGAAAAGATGGTACGGCAATAAAATAACATGTAAAATATTTTTATCAACATCATTTTAAAAAGAAACTTGTGAATCGAGTCGTTCCAAAAATTTGTAACACACATGGTCTTGAGAACTGTAAAACAGAGAAACCAATCGAATTAGAAATAAAGAAACTTAATGCTCATTCTCTCTATGAACCAGAAATATTTAGCTCTGTTTTCCGAAGCTCTTTCGCCAAGAAAAATAAAGTTAAGTCGTAGTTATAACACTCGAAGCAAACATATAATTTTCAACTACGAATACTGTATGAAACCAGTAATGAATTAATTATCTGAGTTTTAGAACGGACAAATAGTTTTAAAAGTTATCAAACTTGTAAAATATTAAAAAAATAGATCTGAAACGTTTTTCAATTTCACAAAACTGAGACTTTTCTTCATATTAACGTTTTATGCCATTTTGAGCCTTATCATAGAAGGCTCCGGCTAGAGATGGACTACATTTGACCTAACAGTATGAATAACTGACGATAACCTCACAACAGTTATGAAAATATGATATTAATCGCAAAAGCTTTAGTTCATGTGACAAGCTTCGAAATACAACCGTTAAATAATACCGGCTATCAGTCAGAATCCCCAAGGAAAGCTTAAGACAACTGCTGTTGCTGTGTGTTGGACTGTTGTTGTTTTTTTTAAATTATTTTATTTACGTCTAAAAAGTGCTTGCTTAAACTGTTTTTAAGAAATTTTCCTATTATTTTTTTTTATAATTTTGCTTATTTTGCAAGCTTTTTAATTTCATGCAATTATAAGTATTCTATGCTTGCATGCCATGTCATTCTGGGACTATAATGCCATGTCATTCTATATCATGACATTATAATCATAACATGTTTGTAACTTATATATTCATAGACAAGTTGCAAATGCATATTTATGAATCATCAATGTGTATGCCTAGATTTTTTGTTACCGGTCATTTCAACCACGAAGGAACAAAGATGCTTTTCATGATATTAAATTTATTAAATTTTAACTATTTGGGGTCTTAAAGTTAAAACTTTAACTTTAAAATATATTAGCAAACACTCGTATTTACTTTTATTTACGATGACTAATCTAAGTGACAGCTCATTATAGCTGTAGATGGACGCCTTAATAATGTTCTAAAACAATAATATATTAAAAGTAATTAACAACTCTCTACTTCATTCGCTTACATTCCCTTTCCTTTTATTAGTACTTCAGATATTTTCGTCCAAAAACTTTTTGTCCTTTTTCAAGAACAGATATGAAATATGATGAAATCTGTCATACCTCAAAACATCATAGCTAAAACGAATTTTTCATAGTTTTTTTCATGAGTTTTCTTACATACTATGAATGTAACTTTTTGAAGCAAAGTAAAAACCCTCAGTTCAAAATCTTTTTCTTAAAAATACATTTTTTAATTGGACATAAATTATGCATGCCACCATAACAAATTTATTTCTAACTCTGCTTTTTCTCCCTTTTGTCATCATTTTTACTCTTATTTTAAAGTTTAACAATACGACACCAACAACTTTCAGTGAACAAATTTGCAGTTAGTGCGAAAATGATTATTTGGGTAAATAAGATGTCTCGTATGCAAATTCTTCGTTGTTTGCTGATATCGAACAATATAGAACTTAATTTTCATTTTTCATGGTTGAGTGAAAAAAATTTCGTTAAGTGAAAATACGCAGACTATTGTTGATAATTTTATGTGTATGACGCTATTAAAACGCCAATTGTTTTTTTAATTCTATAGACAAAGTATATGTTTTCAAATATTTCATGCTAAGAAGAATTTTTACCTTTTCCTTTACCTGCTACTTTATGCAACTCAGTATAAAGTTGATGCTATTTAAAAAATTACTATTTTTTCAGCTAATATTTTATTTTTACTTTACATAAGTTTTTCTTCCGATAGCACTCAAAATTACATTTATTAGAAATGCGTAAAATAAGCTTCTTGACTTCCTAAATAACGTTAAATAAAGTGGTGTATCTCTGTGCTAAATATTAACTTTAACACGGGCCAGGGAAATCAAATGAAATATTACGATTCAATTCTTACAAAGTAAAGATTGCATGAAACAAATTCAAAACAACAGTTAGTTATTAGACACTTTATCTACAACTTGAGTTGTTCTTAGATTATTAAATTTTTATCAAGCAAAAATATTATTTTAAAACAATCAGAGATTCAATTCAGAGAATCAATACGATTGATTGTGAAAAGTGTTATGAAAAAAATAGGTAAGATTTTCTCAATTTTATTCCAATTTACTTTTAATTAGCTTTAAATATAATTATATAAACTGTAATTTTATTATTTTTTTTTAAATAAAGGGCTATAATCCTGAAATAACTTTATTGAATAAATTTTATAGCTCAAATTGATCGAATTGCTCAAAATTGTAAATTTTTAGATCAACATCATGCAACGTCATGAACTGAAAAATTCTAGCCACATAAATATTTTCAAATTTCTCGAAAAAAAAGCTTTAAGTATAAATAAATCATTAGGAAAATGAATTATTAATAAAGACTTAACTCATTTCATATATCTTGAGAGAAAAGTGGTTTAAAAATAAAAGAAAATCTCAATTTTTTTTCTCGCATTTTCCTTTTTTTTATACACTATAAAATTTACTGTAAAAAAAATGATTAATAATTCACGAATAATGGAATCCCTTAATTTCAGCGCCTTTTTGTGAGAAGTTCATTTTAAAAAGAGAGACAAAAAAACATATTATCATTATTAATTTATTTCCGAGTCTTTTTACTTTCTTTTGTCCAGCATTCATCATTTTTCACATTTTTTTCCCCACTCAACTCTTTCAATATCGAACCAAAAACTTTTCTGAAAACGAAGTTAGAGTTGGCGCGAAAATGGAACGCCGAAACTCGCATGAAAAAGCTAAGCGACCGCCAAAAAGATGAATTATTGTTTTGGCGCTTTTGATCAAAATTTTCTTCGAACTGAAACGAAGAGTAAATTGATGGAATATCAGAAGACCCTACATAAAAAAAAAAGAATAAAATCCCAAAGCCCTCTGACATCATTAATCAGTTAGGAAAAGAATGACAAAAGAGAAAGAAAGAGAGACCATGTTGGAAAAGATGGTTTTAGACTCACTTTATTAATGTTTTATTGAACATAAGGATAATAAGAAATACCGATGGCAGCTCGTTTATTTTACGCAATTCTTTTCATTCAGCTCAGCTCACTAAGTCTTTTGGAGAACAAATAAAGTGTATACCAATTTATGTTTAAGCGAAGAAATGTTGAATTATAAATAAAGTGAGTAATAAAATAAAACTATATTGCAAAATTTTGAAAGAAGAATTTGAATTATTTTAGGTGATATTTTTAATTTAATGTAAAAAAAAATAATTACTTTGCTGTATAAATTTCAAATTAAAATACTAATTATATAACTGTTCTTTAAAGCAATCAAAATGATAGATATTATATTTTAGATTTGAAGTAAAAATGTCTCTATTGTAAATATGATCTTATTATATCATATGTATGGTTATTAGGCGATTATAATAAATTATAATATTGCTGTATAATTATTAATGGTTTTGATTCAGCAAGCCTTCATTATTTTTATATGATTGCGCTAGTCACCTTAGGTGACCAGCCTTTCTAACTAACAGCTTTTCTAACCAGTCTTTATTTATAATAAAAAATATTTCCTTGGAAATTTCAGAATATTTCATATAAATTTTTATAACTCGATGTTTTATAATAAACATACTATTTCAAATGTTTATTTGTATATTGCCTCGATGAGGAGAAAACTAAATTCATGGCCATAACAAACAGAATCACAAATATGCAACCACTGAAAATTAATGAATATGAGTTTGAACAAGTAGCTCAATTTAAATATTTAGGGTCAATAATAAATAATAATGACATTAAAATTGAAATCAAAAATAGTATCAACACGGTTAACAAATGTAATCATGGATTGAGAAATTAGCTCAATTCTTAATAAATAAGCTGTGAAACAAAAATACAGTTGTACAAGACACAAGTGAGACTAATAGTTTGATATAGCAGTGAATGCCGGGCAATTAACAAAGCAAACTACGAGAAACGGATGACTTTCGAGAGAAAAACTTTGGGTGCAGTAAGAGAGAACGGAACCTGGAAAATTCGTTATAACCATGAATTACAATCTAAATACAAATAATCTAATATGGTAAACATGATCAGGGTTTCTCAAATAAGGTGACTATGTATTTTGATATAGCGAAGAATATGGTGTTAAAAAATAACCTTCCAAACACCAGAAAAAGAGGAAGACCTAGAAAAAGATGGTTATATAGAGTAGAGAAGTGGTTAAAGGACTTGGGAGTTAACAGAAGGAGAAATACGGCATCGAATAGATCTAGATGGGGTAAACTGATTGAGACGGCTTTAGCCGGTAACCGGCTGTAGTGCCTAAGAAGAATTTTTTTTTACAAATTTAATAGTAGCACTGTTGCCATTAATGAATTATACTGCAATTTAAAATAACCTTTTATTATAACTATTTGTAAACCGAGGTGTAATTTTCATGCTTTCGTTGCTTGTGAAAAATTGTAATCATGATTACATATAATTACTATTGCATTTACAATTGTAAACTTTGGTAACTGGTAATCACTATTACATTAATTGTAAATAAATTAATACAAATGAGCATCTGTTCAAATTAATATTTACAAAATATTTATTTCTAATCACTGTAACTTACAAATCTGCAAATATTACTAATTACAAACGCTATCTATTGCATCCGAGCTTTTGTAGTTACTATTGACACAATTACAAATTTAAAAAAAATATTAATATTAAACGGTAAAAAAGGGACGAGTAAAACTTTCCTATAACTTCTTATAACTATAACCTACCAAGTGTGAAAAATGTTCGAATCTAAGAATTATTTCAAACCGGAACTTATTTTAAAAGCAATACATAGAGAGTCTTCAACTTCAAGATATACCCCAAAGCAAAAACAATCCTCCCCTTTTTAAAATTGATCGGGCATGCTTCAAGTCCTTATACACAAGTGACCAGGATGACCAATCCCCTGGAGGGAAAAAGATGCCATTTTTTTCATGAAATGGACATCCAGTCCATTGGTATTTATGAATTCACCGGTTTTGCCGGCTGAAAGGAGAAAAGAAAGAGCTTGTTGAGACACGTTGTGAAGTCCATGACGTAACGAATTCCATTCAACAAGACTCCGGAATGAAAATCGAAGCATGTTTTCATAATGGCCCGAGGGTTCCGGAGGGGTTGGAATAGAAAAGAGGAGAAAGTTTTATTTTTTTTTATTAAATTTTATTGAATTTTGTTAGGTATAAAATAAAATTCGATTGGAGCTAAGAAGAGTGGTAGGAATAGGGTAGTATTTGTCGATCGATTTTGTAAAAAAAAAAAAATTTAAAAAAAGAAAAAAATCCAAACTTTTTTTTTATTGAAAAGTATTAGAATAGTATTATACGAAATTGTGATACGGGAGAAATTCAGGCTTTATTCCAAAGCTTGATAAATTTGATCCAGAAATAAGGAATATCAAGCAATGCAATTGCCGATTAGGCAAATCTTTTTGTTCGTGTCCGGTATAATCATGCTGAAATTTCGTCATGTTTCCTTGTAACTGGTATTCTAGGCTTCATGTTGTGGTTTTTCATCTTACGTGGCTCGTCTTCAAAGCTTGCTTATTTCCTACTGGTTCCTCTAGTGCACCTGGATAGTGCTGACTTAATTCAACTTCTTATTTCTTTTGCACTTACATCATTTCTTTAACAAATTTTCTCTATGTTTTCTCTCTCGGCGTTTTGACATATCTAATATACTTGGTAAATATTAAAAGTGTTCTAGTACTGAGCACTTTTAATACCAATACCGTGTAAATAAATGTCTTACGTCCTTCGAAAGGGATAAGTATAGGAAAAAATAACCTAATAGTCATAAATTTTGACTATCATTGGTTAGCTGCAAGCAGTAGCTTCATACCACGTGAGGCTGATACAGCTAATCTCTATTCTGAAGGGATGAACTCCAAAAAAAAAAATGTTTTGCCTAATTTAATAAATTAAAGCCACAGCGCAAAGCAACAAATAATAATAAATACAAAAATTGGAATTATTTTAGTTGTATTAATTGTGTCGGTATATACCTTTTTGTTTTGTGCATGATTTTGTAGAGTTATTCAATACTGATTTATTGATTAGTTTTCTTTTTGTATTCAACCCGTATGCAAAAAGCATGTTCAACCAGTATGCATGTAAATCAAAGAAAGAAAGGTTAAAAATTCAATTCAACATCCAGTTCTGTGATTACATTGAATAAAAATATATTAGCTGCTGTTATACATAGAAAAGGATTGAAAGTTAAATTTTCATACACAAAATAGCAGTAGAATTTTATTTACGTCGCACCATAGCTGCACATAGAGCTATTGGCGACGGTCTGAAAAACAAACTCGAGGATAATCCGAAAACATGTCATCACAATTTTGATTATCTAAAGGGGAGGGCTCCCTCACTTTGGTAGCCCGACAACCTGCGTGCAAGGTTGAGCACTTTGCGGTAGAACAGTTTAAGAAAGTCTAATACCACGCAACATCGGTCCCTTCCCAAGCTGGTCAAAGTAAGCACCCACCCACTTACTGACCGTTGCTTACAATCAATAAACTGTTGGATAATTAAATGAATTTAAAAAGTTAGTAAGTATGTTATTCCATATAAGGGCATTACAAACAAATATATAATTCCTATATGGTATATTACATGTATGTAATATGCTATATATGTATTCTACAATATGTAAGGCCTATACTGATATATTCGCGCAAAAATTAGTGTATAAGACTAGCAAAGATTTATCATAAATTATTTATTTATGCAATTAATCATTTACTATTTGTTGCTTTTAAATTAAAATTACTTGTATTGAACCAGTTAACTTCTTTTGTAAGGCAAAATAAAAATTTATTCTTCAAAAACAAATTAAATACACTTAAATTGCTAGATATCTTTTCAGTACAAGCTGCTATAACTCATAACATTAATCGCCTTATTATAAATTTCTAAAGTCTATAATTTACTTTTTATCACGGAAAAAGTAAGAGAATATTACAAAAAAAGACGAAATACCTGACTTCTTTCATATCTATGTATTCTTCAAAATGTGATATACTTTAACAGGTAAATATTTTTTTTCGTTCTTTCTTTGTTAGAAAAGGAAATTTTTACTAGATTTCGTCACAGACATTCTCTCGAGATATAGTATTTCTCAAGATTTGTATTTAACTTACTCCCCCTTTTGGAGAAATTTTATTCCTTGTAACAAGAATATTTTTTTTTAAAAAAATAAAGAAAATGTTCTGGAGATAATATTTTTTTTGATTTTATGATCAAAAATATGTCATAATCAGCTTACAACTATCTCAGAGGTTTTTTAGTATAAAAATCTGAAACAGCTTTTCTCAGGTTTCTCTAATTCCCTAAAATTGTAACTTAAAAATATTTTTTGAACATCGTATTACGTAACTGGATTTAATAGAATCGTTTGTAAACTTACACTGTATTTAGAATTTTTTAAATATTGTATTACATAACTGGATTTTAAAAAGTTGTTTTCAAATGTATTCTATATTTAGTTGTATTAAAGTATGTGCAGAGTATTGCGCAAAATACTCAGTTTTTAGGGGGCCTGAAACACAGGAATTTTAAAAAAAAAGTTTCCTTTTTCATTATTCAAACAAGTAAAGCTAATAATTTTCTTTGTAAGTGAGAAAAATGATATTTTTCTGGGATATTAAATCAATAAATAGTTAATCATCTATTTTTGGTATGATATATCTATCACAACCAGAGCCAGAGCCAGGGATTTAAAATTATTAGCCAGTAAACTAGCAAAATATTAAAAATATTTGCCAATTTTCGAAATTCTTCGTCAAATGCAAATCTTAACAATTTTTTATGATTAATTTTTTCCCACTGAAAACTATTTTACGATAGTTTGCATCAGGCTTATATTATTTGGACCCAATTCTAATGGTTATGTGACGCCTTTACCGAAAATTTCTGTAATTGAATAAAAAATACTGATTTGTTAAAAAATTTATTTTGATGAAATTTCAATTTCTTTCCAGTCAGTGGAAACAATCATTCGCAATACTTTTGCTAAAACACAAATTTATTCGCCAAATTTGCGATTTTATCACATTTGGCGAGGTGGCGAATGCTTAGCGTTGACCCTGTATATATAACATTTATGTACGTTTTCGAATTAATATCTTGGACTAAATTGTTTAAATCTATAAAAACAATTAAACAATTTAGTCCAAATCCATTTATAGTTAAAAATGTCCATCTTAAAGATTAATGATGTTACTGAAATTCACAACAATTAATTAAACATTCACAGAAGGAATAATCGCAGAAATATAACTTCGAATCGATTTTTTACAAAAAAATTTAGATCGCTATAAATATCTATGCAATTCTAAATAGGGTGTTCAATTCTGATCCCTTGTTTTGAAAAATGACACAAGTTTTCCGGAATATTTCTTCAAATGATTGACACTTAATCAGGTGAGGCACCTATTTAATTAATAAAAAAGAGGGTCTAGCATGTGAGAGCAAAAATCATTTCTAAAAATTCTACAGCACAAACCTAATCATCTTTATGTTCAAACGTTACAACAGAGAAACCTTAAGAGTAAGCTCAAATCCAACTCCAAGGATACTTTAAAAGTTCCATGACATCACTAATAACTTCAATGATAAACGCAACACTCTGATACGGATTAAACACAGAAACATAACTCCTAACCAACATTTTACAACACAACTTAAATCACCTTTAATACCTATGTGATCTGAATAGGTCGTTTAATTCCGATCCCTTGAGCTTTGAAAAATGGCACAAGTTTTCTAGATTGTTGTCTATCAAATGAATGGTGTTTGTCTGATTAATAAAAAATGATGAGACCTACCGATTATATAATAGTAGTGATGAGTGTGAGAATAATTTCTAAAAATTCTACGATTCAAATCGTCTTTATGTCCAAACTTTACTACCCATAAGTCTGAAAATCAGGTCCAAATCCCACTGTAAGGATCTCTGAAAAAGTTCAACGACACCTCTAATAACCTTGACGATAAATGCAACTCTCACCTACGGATTAAACACAGAAACATAACTCCTAACCAACATTTTACAACACAACTTAAATCACCTTTAATACCTATGTGATCTGAATAGGTCGTTTAATTCCGATCCCTTGAGCTTTGAAAAATGGCACAAGTTTTCCGGAAGGTTTCTTCGAATGATTGGCACTTAGGTAGATGGAGTACTTGTTTGATTAATGACGAAGGAGGACCGGCGTCTATATTAAGAGTTCTCAGTTATCTTCCATCATCGCACTAATCTTTTCCCCTTTTCTTTTTCCCTTTTCCCCCATCTTGCGAAACATTAGTGAAGGGACCAATGCTTTCTTTCACTAGGCTTAATGATCTTTTCCCTTTCTTTGGCGAAGACCATGGATTTTCAAACGACAGATTTAAATAGAGATTGTTTTTGGATATTAGAAGTGAGTTTAAACTTCTAAGTTTGCAGCTGGAACTTCCTAAAGAGGTTCTTCGAATGATGAATGGAGCATTTTCAATGGTGATAAAATGAAAATAAGATTACTTACTTAGGAGAAGTGCAATTTAAATAAGATAGCGAGCTTCATTTTGAGTAAAATTTCACAATCATATGGAAGCGAAAATGTTGAAACATTACTTAAACGAGATTACCACTTTATTCAAGCTCTTTTGAAACAACTTAACTGTTTTAAGTGACGATATTTAAGATTAACTTAAATATAATGAATATTAAAGCAAGGATTATTGTAAGAATTAGAAATATGCAAGGTTATTTGGAAAACTATGCTTGTTTTTGAGATATATAGTTTCTTTGTATAAAATGAATGCCATGTAACATAAGCAACTGCGCTTAAAATTTATTTAATTTATTCACAATATAATGAATATATATCCCAATAAGTTACAAAACTAAAGGAAATCTTTATATATTTATTTCGAAATATTAGTATAAAAATGGAATTTGAAATAAACAATATTATGAATAATAGTGATAATAGGGTAATGTTACTCGTTACTAGGGCAATGTATTCGTTACTAGGTGTAATGTTTACAGCATTTTCTAAGTTTAACATATCCCATGAGTAGTGCAAAATGAGTTACAGATCTGCAGCCTTTTATTAGATTTGTGTATCCAGCAAACACCTCTTGCGGAAGTTAGCTACTTTTCTTGGATAAAATTTCACTTTGGCAATATGTGAAATATAATTTTTTGATTAATGTTATAATAATGTGTTTCCTGCTTATATTGTATTCTGGGTAATTCAGTACAGCAGATAGAATTTTGAAGGTGTAATACGACACAACATAAGGATTCAAAATTGTGAAGCAACCAACGTTCATAGATGCTACTGTACACTGTTGGGTTGCCTTTCCCTTACGAATTGACTGTTCGAGCACATTTGAAATAGTTCTTTTATTTATCTAAGTTATCTTAAATTTATGTTAATTCGACATTCTGTTGTAATTGTAGTTACATAAACTGCAATGAAATATTTTTTAGAAACAGCTGTTTATCGTTTTCAATGACTTCGGGACCAAATTGGAGCGTTTGGAGAGTTATTATACAATTTATTAAATTACGTAAAATAGCTGTTTTGGACTTATTTGAATTCAATATTTGACGATGGTTTCTAGAAAAGTACAGAATAACACAACTTAAAGATAATTTAGATAAAGAAATGGATGGTTTTAAATATCCACGAAAGGCCAGTTCATTATGGGAAGAAAACCTTGGTGGAGAACAAATGGCATTTCCTGCAATGGATTGCGATACCGTAAACCGGGGCGAGTCTACCCATCCAGGGGCGAGTCTACCCATTTTAGTTTTATTTAATTTTCACTATTTTAAATTGCAAATAAAATTTTTTTTTACCGATGGAGGACTTAGTTCAGACTCTAAGGAAGATGGCGCTGTAGTAGTTTGATCCGTTTCTATTTATTTGGTGTCTTTTTAAACGACCTGTTCAAACGTCTTTTGAGAGATTTGTATTGAAAATCAGCAAACTTTTAGCTGGTGCTCCGTAAGTATATTATTATTATTACTATTTTCACTTCGGTTAAGTGATAAACTTATCTAAGACTAAGATTACATTAATTTTATATGAAAAAAAAACAGAAAGAATGTAAGTTTTGCTGTTGTAAACAAAAAGCCAGAATTCGCGGGGCGAGTCTACCCATTCGTATTTAGTTTTAATAAAGCATAATAATATAATTTAGAACTTTGTTTATATTAAAATTAAGTCATTTTAAATAAATTTGAGTATATTATTTTAATTCTGAATTGATAAATTTATCATTAATAAGAAAATTTATAGGTTAAACATAAATGTAAATATAAAATATGCTTATTTTACCTATTTTTTTAATTTTTATGTTACAAAATTAACTTTTTTTATTTAATGAAAGTTAAATAAATTATTATTTATTATTACAGATGATTCGAAATTATATTCGCAAAACAAATGGATTTAAATGTTACAAAAAAATGCCATGATTTTGTTAATAATCTTTAATTATTATTATTTATTAATTATTTAATTGTAAATTTATATTAATTTGAATTTATTTTTATCAACAATAATCAGAAAAAAATGTTATTTTATAATGTTAATGATTATAAAAACAAAACTGTGATCAAAATGTGATAATCGATCAAATACTCAATTTGTGTTATTTTATGAATAAAAAAATGGAATATATAATAAAGTTATGAATTTTACTTCATAAATATCCTATATAGTAACTAAAAAAACAATTTAATAGTAAAATTTGATTATTTACAATGTTAACATTCATTTTAGTAGAATGGGTAGACTCGCCCCATACGAGAGATTTCTTAGCAGTTCTATAAAAATATACAGTAACAGCGTAACTGTTAATATTTTCTAAAATCGATTTCACAGCTTTAAAGAGGGATAAATAGCGATTCCGAAACACCTATTAAAAGCTTTTTTCTTTAATATTTACAAAAGTTTGACCACTTGAAAGTTGACAAACTGAAAAAATGGGTAATCGCTGGTTCAAAACTAAAACGACACATCTGTAATTGAGTTATGCTTGCAGATGTGTCGTTTTAGCTTTGAACCAGCGAAATGGAAAAACTAGTGCAAGGTAGAACAGTTTTCAGTATTTCTCAAATGTGCATATTTTTATTTAAAAATAACTTATTAAATCCACACTCATTTAATTATCATTCATTTTGCAATGACCCAAAATACGATGATCAGCAAATAGCATAAAGCATAATTTCAATCAAAATACCCTTTGTTCTTTTAACATCTATCGCACCTAAATCAGCAATCTTGAGCAGTGATCGCACATCAAGATGAAAACAGAAATATTCATTAGGAAATTCAATTTCAACTTTTCTGGAAGACAAGAACCATCATTCATAAAGTAAACAAACTTCGCGTCATACTTTTAAGTGTTTTCTCGGTTATATGGTTATTGATTCCCCATTAGTTAGAGGAACTTTAAATTAATCTTGAGAGTAAACCTGCGACCTGCACTTTACCCTCCCGAAATGTCAAAATGAGTTTTCAAGTGAAAGTAAAATTAATCATTGAATGAACAAGATGTTGATTTAAAAGGAGATTTTTGGATGAGTGTTTGGAATATTAGAAATAGCAGCATTTAAACGCAAATGACATATGAATAGTTCCGAGAAATATTTATTTTATTCAAACAATAAGCAGAATTTGATTTAAATTTATATGTACTTCAATTTTTATATTAAATTGTAAATATATTTATTTAAATTAATCTGGATATATGTTTCTTCACATTAAATATGTTAAAAGAATTGTACCAAAACATTTAAATTACGTTGGATTTCTAACTAAAGAGATTTTGCAAAGCCTCATGGTTTTCACTAATTCTAAAGTTTTATTTTATTTTCATAACCGGTGTTAAACTGCCGAACCAATTAGGTGTTTAGGAATATCGATGTTCCACTCCGTAGATTTGTAATTTTGAACCCAACCTAGAAGACAAGGGAACTCCTGGATCAAGTATTGGAGCAAACTAGTCTTCGTGTAGGACTTTTTGATGGAACTATCTAACATTTGCTTTACATGCAGAGAAAAATCACAAAGAGCATCCACGGTTAGCTCGATGGTAAGATGATCCTAACCCATGGTCCGTCTACCCATGATTAACACATGATTCGCTGAGACTATTTCACTTCAGCATTGTAGTCGGATCGAGCTGGGAGCAGAATTCGTATCAATCAGCTACCACTGGGATTCGAAACTGGGTTACCCAATTTAGAGGTGAGCGCACTATACCACTTAACTCCAGTGGCTCGAATTTTAAAGTTGATGCTATTTGAGTATCACTACACATGCGCTACAAATCTCATCCTTACAAATCTTAGTTTCACGAACTGGCAGCAAATAAGGTCAGAGTTGTGATGGACAAAAGACAAAATTTCAGGCTCCCCTTCAGTCAAGAAAGAAAAAAAAAGTACTTTATTTTTTGTTAACCTCTTTTTATTAAGTAATTAAATTATTAATTAATATTTTTGAATTATTCTTTTATTTCATTTTTCTCAGTAAAATGCATTCGTTAAACAAGCAATCAAACTTTATGTTTTAAGGTTGTAGCCTTTTTAACTTGAACTTTAAAAACTTTGAGAATAATACTCCCGTTATTAAAAACACTTCCAACTCTAAAATTTATAATAAATATAACAATTTAGATTATATATAAATATATTTGGCTGAATAAAATAAACGAAAATTATTTTGAAATATTTAGTTGCTAAATATAATTGAGGAATTCACATTCATATTATTTATTCTTCGTAGCTTAATGAAGATGGCGAAATCCCTTTTTTTTCTGGTGAGAATCGTTAAAGGTCCCCTTTTGGTAGAAAAAGGATTATATTCACTTCATATTAATCTACGAACAAATTTGTAACCGTAATTTTATTGTTTATTAAGCAATAAAATTGTCGAACACTAAATTTGATTTATTGAATCTTAATTTGATATTCAAAACTCTTAATTTGGTTTAAATTCAAATTAAGAGTATTGAATATTTTTATTTCATTTCATTCACTGAAATGTGAGTTATTGAATGCAGTTACCAAATTTTAAGGTATTTTTAATTAAATTATCAAGTATTTCTAAAATATTTTCAATATTTTCAAAACAATTACAGAAATTTTGAGTAAGTATTTTTAAAAAAAAAACTTAGAACCCAAAAATTTAAAATTTAGGAAAGGATTTCAATAAGAAAAATTAAAATAAATGAAATAAAAAAATCTGAATATTAATTTATTATTAAATAAGTTAAAACCCGTGATTCAATAATGTAATGCATATAATAATATAATGCTTATAAATATGTTATTCGTATAATAATATAACTAAACAATGTAATTCATATCATATATTTAATAATATAGTTCAACAATTGTACACATTTACAATTGTATATGTTATGCATTATTATGGGTCTATGGATTGTAATGACAATTGCTATGGAATCTATAGATTGTTATTTTAATTGTTATTTGCCTATAAATTGTTATGATCATTGTTATAAGATAATGGATATAAAAAATCTCATAATAGACGAACACAGATAATCAAGACACAAGTAAAGGTTTTCGGTACATTGTTAAAATTTTTGGTCTTCATTTAATTTCGATAACGTAGGTATTAAATGGTCCCAATGATTTGGTAACGAAGCAAATCATTCGTATCTAGTAAATGATCCTAGTTAATCTCCAACTCTGCATTATGCTTGGAATTGTGTTCTACCATGATTTGCCTCCTTTTGACTCCACTTCAACGATGAAGCAGTGGAATTTGTTTTTTATTTCCAGGTGTATTTTACTGTTTATTTTAATTGTTTTAGTTTTTAGATAAATAAGATAGATTCAAATATTTCACAAAAGCATAACGAAAAGATCGCTATTATAAAAATATCAACGCAACATATTTTAAAATGAACCAAAATACCTTTTCGTAAAAAAAATATCATAATTTAGTTTCAAGTTTCTTTTACAGCGAATATGATAAAAACAGAATTTCGTGACAGAATCACATTTCGCGAATCATAACTTCTTTTTTTGAAAGAAAGTTTTCAATTTTGTTTTCCCTGCATGAAATATGAGTAACTATGAAATAAAAGAAATTCGCTGAATATCAGTATTCTGGAGCACTTTTGACTGTAAATCGTAAACTCTTATTAACTGCAAGATGTTATACATTTCTTGTTGAAACTTGAGTAAAATATTTCTTTCTTAACTTATAATATTAGTTTTTTTTCAATAAATCCGTCATACAGTATACAATCAGTTTACATCAATTGTTTTAACTGCTCTGATGTTCTTATTTCTCTCAATTTTTTTTTATTGATATCTGAGTCTTAAATGCATTATTAATGTTGTGACATTTTAAAAAAATGTTATAGAATATTTATGATTGAAGCCTGATATTGTGATGAAACAAATTGTATTTATAAAATGAAATATTTTGACGATCAAATGATTGTGTACTGTCAAATAAAAGCAGAAATAGCTCAGCAATAGTATAAAAATGACACCGAAAGTAACGAAAGCCAATAAGAAAGCCAAGCTGATTTTTTTTAAATTTTTTACCTGAACACAATCTTAAAGCTTTTCTCATGTTATAAATTTCTATCTGTTCTTTGTGTCCAAATTCCTTATAATCACAATTATTCTAATATCTTTTATTTGTTGTCACTGTATTTAACGAAACTATAAACACTATGCAACTAATGCAAGTAAAACCGGCTTAGCGGAATATTACATATTGCAGTAAAAAAAGTGCTTAAAAAAATTAAAGAACTGCTAAGCCGCTTGTATAACTTATTTGCTTCTTTTCTGGTTCATAAAGTTGGCATTCCTTGCTTAATATTTCCATTTTTTAAATTTTTTTACATGGTTGTAGATTAGATTCATAAATTAGACTGCATCAGGATCAATATAAATGCAAAAATGTAGTGAAGATAGATTAGCAAGAGGTAACACTGAATTTACTTGGTTTCAGATCAGCTAGGTAAATATAACATTAGTAAGTAGTATAAACATTGTATAAAGCAAATAACAGAAATATGCATTAAATTTAGTTATCTTTAATGCCTTTCTTTACATATAAACATTAAACATGCTATTTTATCTTTAAATATGCATTTATCTGTATGGTAATTCAAAATTGTACATTTTAATTTACAGGGTTTACTTAGTTTATGTTCATATTCGAAGATACTTTAAGAATTGATACAATATAAATTGATATTTCACTCAACATGAAAATTTAAAATCTTTTATACAAGCTAGCATTCGGAAACTAAGTGTATGAAAATAATTGAGAACTCAGAAATTCTTACAATTTGATCAGATTTTCTATATTTCTCTCTTCTTCGGTTTATTTTCTTACATCCTGATTGCTTTCAGAATTCTTCTATTGCACCGATCTCAAACTGATTTTTGTTCGAAAAGAAGCTTTTCGGAGAGTGCAAAACTACAAGAATCTCATTAAGTGCGCTTTCTAGCATTCATCATGCGATTCCTAGCGTCTTAATCCTCAAGTGGCATACGGGCACTTTAGGAAAAGCGCCAAAATAACATTCGCGAGAAAGAGCGCGAGAAAAAAAAAGAACAAACATCGTTCTAAATCCTTCATATACCGAGAAAAGGAAAGAAGAGAACATTCGAACGATGAATTATGCAAATGTTATTCGAAAGACGGGGATTTGTATCGAGAAAGACGCACTCTTTATCTCCTGGGACGATGGTGAATGCCTTTGTTTCCTATTTCCTTCTACTTTTTTTTTTATATTTTCGCGCCGAAAATGAGCCGCCGCCATCTTGAATTCTGCACCGATCTTTTACTTCACTTCAATTGTTTATTTTCTTTTTGGGAAAGAGATGGTGCAAAATGCAACAGCTATTCCGTTGCAAGAATAGCTCGATCGCATTTGCATGGAAGTAAGTAAAAGGAATAAATATAGTTTATTTATTCTTCTTCCTTTTTTTTGTTGTCTAGAATATTGTATGTTTTATTTTTCAACTGTAAGGCGTCTTATCTTATTTTAAGACATACAGGCCTTCCTTTTATGTTAAAAGGGTTCGATGTACTAAAGAGTAAGCAGATCTTTTTGTACTTTTTAAAAATAAGATATAAAAAGAGCGATGTAAGGAAGATAGTGATGGATGCTAGTAAAATTGATCTAGGGAAATCATTTTTAGTCCTTTTAAAGTTTAAGAAATATTCGGTCATTTCCTAGGTCTACAGAGAAAAAAATCTTTTTTTCTTAATTCTATCACAAAAAATGACAATATAAGCAAGTAAATTTGGTGCATGTTGAAATCAAAATATCGTTCAATTTAGCTGCAATTTGGGGTTATACTTCATAAAATGAGCTATAATATACTTTACTTCATAACTATAATGCTATACTTCAATCAATTATAATGCTATACTTCATAAACGATGTGGTTCTGTACTTCATAAAATGATATACTTCATCTTCGAGTCAACTTAAACAAGAAACATGGTTAAATTTATCACCTATGTCTAGTTGCAACTAATATTTTTTTTTTATTCTTTCTTTGTCCAGAATATAGTATGTTTTATTTTCCATCGGTAAGGTGATCTTATTTTAAGACATACAGGCCTTCATTTTATGTTAAAATAGTTCGATTTATTAAATAGCAAACATATATGTCTGTACTTCTAAAAGGAATGTAATAAATCTAAAAGGAATGTAAAAGGGAGGATAATGATGGATGATATTAAAATTGCTCGAAGAAGGACATTAGTTTTTCTAAAGTTTGAGAAATCTTCTGGTATGCAAAGAAAATTTTTTTTCTCGTACTTTAATTTTCTTCATTCTAACACGAATAATGACAAATGTAAGCAAATTCGGTGTATGTTGAGCCGAAATACAATCTGAACTAGCTGTATTATGGTGCTGAGTTGAACCAAAATATCGTGAAATTAGGGGCATTGTATTGCTGAGTGGGGCACAATATAAAAAAATGTCAACTAGTACCATTAAAAAGCTAACTCTATTAATAAAATCCAGTTAAATCTCACAGTAATGGGTTATCAAAGGAAATAACATTCTGGTAAAGTGAGGTGTGACATATACACAGTTGTACCATTTTTCATATCGTTCAAATCAGTGGCAGTATAGTGCTGCTAGAATTAAAATATCTTTCAAACTAGCTACAGTATGGTGCTTTGTTAAACCAAAATATCGTTCAAATTCGAAGAATTACGGTGATTAGATGAACAAAATACTCTTCAAATTAGCTGCATTATGATGTGCGATTGACAAAAATATCATTCAAATTAGCTGAACTATTGTGCTTAGTTGAACTAAAATATCATTCAAATTAGCTGAACTATGGTGGTTGATTGAACCAAAATAGTGTTCGACTTAACTGAATTACGATGCTTAGTTTAACCGCACTGAAATACTTTCTGAACATCATTAGATTATTGCTTAGATCCACATCAACAGAATAAACAATGTCTATTTCCGGTTGAGATGAATATTCAAATTACGATGGTTCAAGGTACAAATTATTGTTTAACGTTGAACGGATTTTCCTAAGAGGAATCCCGTGAAAACCATAATTTAAATATGAGTTATTTGATCGCATACTTTTCTCTCTCAGTCTGTTTTCAACACACTAACAGTAATATTTAAAATAAAAGTATTAATAATTTTTGACCGAAACAATATGATTCTTTTAAATAAATCAAATTATAGAGAGTCAATAGAGTAGCACGTTATATATTAGTATGAATGTTGATCGTATTTGAATGGAAAAAAAGTAAAAGGAATAAATGCAGTTTTTTTAATTCTTCTACCTTCTTTTGTTGTCTAGACTATTGTTTCTTTAATTTTTCAATTGCAAGGCGTCTAATAAGAAATAAAAGGAATAAATTTAAATTCTTTTTAATTCTTCTGCCTTTTTTTGTTGTCTAGATTGTATGTTCTATTTTTTAACTGCAAGGAGTCTTTTAAAAAAATGAAAGGAATAAGTATAGATTTACTCCTACTTCTAGTTATACGCTAGTGGGTTTCTTTAATTATTATTCATTAAGACTTTGAAAACTGATAAGTGAAAATGGGATTTAGGTTTAACATAACAGTGAGAGTAACAGTTAATTTTTATTTTATTTTGAAAGTTTTCTATTTATTCCTTTTAAAATGCATATGAAGTAAAAAAAATTCATTTAAATTTAAGTAAAGCGATATAGAACAAGCACAGAGTTACAACATTTAAAGTTTTACGAATAATTAATTCATGTAGGTTATTTTTGAATTAGGATGTGAACAAGTAAAAGAACAAAATTGACACTTTTATTTCAAAACATTTGTTACATTGACGGAAATTGTAGCAATACACAATGTATACAATGTATAAAATTTAAAATACTTCTACAGATTGATTCTCTTGAACTGAACTTTGTTAATTTTAGGTAACTAGTGGGCTGCGTCCCCTGCTCGCTAACGCTTGCCAACCCCCGAAAATTGCTACGCAATCTTATATGGTTTGCTTCGCTCGCTGCAAACTTAGGTACATTGCAAATGCACAGAATTCTAAGAATTCAAAACAATCATTCAATTCCATATAAAAACTTTTTCTTTTTAAAAAAATTACATCTTTTTAGTAAATACTAAGTCATTAAAATAAATTTGAATTCAAATAAATGACATATAATTCGTTAAACCTATTAGAAATGTGCTATAGTATAATTCATGATATAAATCAAAAATCGTCAAATAAATTCGTAATATATAAATTCATGAAAAAAAGCGCTTTCGACAAAATACTAAAATAGAGATCTATCGACAAAGACTACTCACTTCTGCCTAGCTTAATAGTATGAGATTGCCGCAGCTGATGCTCTCTGGTTATTTCAGTTTCTGTTTTTAAAAGAGCTATATGTTGAGCCACCTCATCTAGATTTGGCATGTGACATTTTTAGCGGCAATCATTGGTCGATTCGCCGTGTAAGAGAAATAGTAACTTGAACAAAACAAAGCAAACGTTGCCACCGGCGGAAGAGAAATACAGCCAAAATTTGGGAGCCACGTTAGAGAATTATATATATTAGATATTCTATTTTTTATAATTACTCATGCAATGTCTCTTAATTATTTTTTATTAAACTAGATTTCTTTTTTTCACTTAATCTTATCAGGCATACAATGTATTAAAATGTTCCATGATTACATATATGTTGTAACTAAATCTAGTTTCAGACACAAAAATAATGAGGAAATAAAAACATAGAGAACGCAAGAAACAAAAAGTATGAATTATAATATGCTGAACCATGAAATATATTAATGATTCTATTTTTTCATTGCCCCGGGGACGCACAATGGCTTCATGGTTCAGGAAACAGGATATCAAAAGACGACTCTCGCCTGGGCTTCCACTGTTACAAACTCTGAAGACATACAGCCCAAGTGAGACCCACGGGATCGGTAAAAGGGTCCCCTCAGGTACCATAATGTGGGCCCATAATCTTACTTAAATGTTAGGGAGAAAATAACGTCGGTAGAACATTATCTAATGGCGAAAATAGGAAGAACTCTTGTTGATACTTATGTTTCATTATGATAATTTGATGTTGGTAAGGACGGCATTAAATGCTATCAGTAATGATCTAGGTATGAAGTGCACCTGTTTCGATGAACCTTATTGAAGTTTATTTGTTGTTGGAATTTTTTGCTGAAATATCTACTGTTTAAGCTTTACTTTGTTTGCAGCTACACATAAAAAGTAATTAAACAAAATAAAGGAATGAGTGATACAAAATAAAAATAAACTGCAAAATTTAACCTATAAAAATACATTCACCTATATTTTGTATGTTTCTTTCTTTCGCAGTAGAAGTTTAATGTTTTAGTATCAAGATGATCTTAGAGTTTTATTGTTGCCTATTTGGTTTAGACAAATTAACGAAAGAAATTTGTTTAAATGAAGCAAACAATTGGCAGAAAATTTTTTAAAACAGTTTTAATGCAGTTTTTCTAAAGGTAACAACAAGTCAAACATAAATTATTTTTTAGACGCAATAAAGTTAGTGATAACAGTATGGTAAGTCGCCTAGCATCAAAATGTAATCAGCAATATTAGCCTGCTGACGGAAAAAGATTTATATGAAAAAATCTCAAGAATATGTTGTTTTTTCAAGTAGTGTCCTTAGGTATTCGGCGGCATCAGAACTTCATAAAATTTTAATATTCTATAAATGTCCAAATTCGTATAAGTAAATAAAATAAAATAGAACCGAAATAATTTTTTAACTCAGCATTTATTTATATGTACAAGCATTACATTTGTACTCAGCGTTTATTTAAATGTCTTTTTTTTAAAAAAATTAAAAAATTAAAGCAAGGTTTATACGGAGGTTGTAAATTGCTTTGTTTTCTTCGCTATATGATAGCATTAAGATTTACCCATATCTTCTACGCACGCCCACGTACGCATATTCTGCACATGCTTTTGTCACTGATTTTTCAACTTATACTTGATCTCTTGTTTAAAAACATGCTAGCAAAAAGTTTCAAATCCCTATTTTTTAGTATAGTTAGCAATCACGCACTTCTAATACCACGGTTTCTTGAACCCACAGTAATTACGATTACAGCCATTAACACCATTTATTGCATTATCAGCTTAGAAATTACATTAACAGCATTCACTACACCATCAGCATAGTAATTTCCTTAACAGCATTTATTACATTGTCTTAATAGTAATTACATTAACAACATTCATTATATTGTCTTAATAGTAATTACATTAACCGCATTCCTACCATTTACGCAACAGATTAATTGGATACCACGAGATCAGATTTTTCAATACGTATATTCATCTAAAATATTCTTAAAAATCGATTTAATTTGTAATTTTTATTGTGGCATAAATTTCAAGTAGTTTTTAGCTTTACAAAAAAATTCATGTATTTTGTTCAATCTCACTAGATAAAGTTTTTATAATAATTAATGTCTTTTTTCCACGTTTTACGACATCTAAGAACTTTTTTCTGGCTAAAAAGGTTGTAACTTGTTGGTAAATTTAAAAAAAAAATTATTAAGTCAAATAATTCATTTTTATCTATGAAATATTGGAATCTTTATATAAAAAATAATATACATTCCTTTATTACAAAGTAAAACACTCCTAGAACAACTAGTTGTTGGACCACAGAGCTCTTGAATTTAAAGCCCCACAATTTTTAAACAACCGATATGATAGTGGCAATATGATCAGAATTGAGCACCGATCTCTTTTACATTCCAGACGCTATAAAAAATCAATAATGAAGCTTTATATCGAGCTTCAAGCCGTCGCCAATAGAACTCTAGACTTGCACAATAACGGTGCCTAAATGATTATGACATCGCAGCTAATCATCGTGTAAATTATAAATTGTCATTGATTTGATACGAAACCAAATTAATATTGCAAAGCTGTAAAATCCTATGAAGATATATCTATACTTAATGATGATTTGCGAAAAAGAGCAGCTAGCAGATGCTATGATCAATTTATTTTCATATGGGAAATTATTTAATTTTCATATGGGAAAAAGTTTAAAAAGAAAATGGTACAACTTGTTTTAATTAAAACTTTCCATTAAATCCAAAGTCATTACCTATCAGCAACGAAATACACTGATTTCCAGTTTTTATGATGGTATTTGTGTTGAAACTTTGTTGTTTTTTAATTCTCTAGTGAACTTTAAACTTGTTGAGTTGAAACATATAACTTTCTTAAAGTTTTTTTAACGGCACCTAACTACTTAAATTCCAGCTTTCTATTTAAATTCAATGTCAGCAAGTCAACAGTAGCAAGATATCACGAACATCAGTTTTATATTCGATATATGGGTTGAAACTTGATTGAATATTTGTATTGGTTGAGTTTTGAAGATTAGTATTTCAGAAAAAAAAATTAAACTGATCTTCTGCCAATATTTTATAATCCTCCAAACTTTCTTAATGAAGCCATTTTCAAGAAGCTTTTCAAAAATTTGGCAATCACCACAGAGCTAATAAGCAAGTTTGGTGTTAATCAGACTGCGTAATCCGCTTAAATTATGATTTTTTTTCGTGCCTCCAAAACTTTTATCGCCAACATTATCGAAATCTTTATAATTACACCCTTCTTTTCTATTTGATTGCTTTTCACCGTGTTCAAATTAATTTACGGAAGCTCGTTTATTAAATCAACTTATTGATAAAAGCTCTCGGCGAGAAGAAAAATGGTAGCCATTCAGAATTGCAAGTCTGGTTTTTAGACAGGGGTTATTAGTTTTTGAAATATCTTTCTCAGAATAAAAGGTAGTCTCTAATTGAAGGAAAACTTATTTTTTGTGAGCCATTTAACAAAGCGTTCTGAATAAAGTGATTTTTGGGTAATTTAATTAACTGATTTCTGAAAGTTTTTGATTTGTTTAGCTGTTCAATTGTTTCAATTGATTTTCTTTCTCTTCTATATGCGTAAAAGAAAATTATCTAAGTTATTCTAGAAAATTATCCAAGTTATACTGAATGGGATGGGTGAGAAAATAAGGGTGAAATTTTTATTTATATTTTTGAAGAAATTAGTTTTGAATATTTGTATTTTTTTTTTGTTATTGGGTTTAATGTCACTCTATAGGGTTAAGTGGGGGTAATTATGAAGACGGGGGGGGGATTGTGACCAGCGGTATTTTTAAAAAGCTCGACCAATGTAGCATCTTTAAAAAATGCGTTTAATCAAGTTTTAAGTGTACATTTTGTTTTGTTTTTTAAATAGTTCTAAGATATAAATTTTGTGTCAAATGATTCTGAAAAAAAACATCCAAATCATTGAAAAATAGTTTTAACGCATGCTGATTCAAAAGGGATTTCAATCGTTGAAGTAAGTTTTGTAGTTAGTGTAAATCGATTTATAACAAAGCTGAATTATGTTTGCTTTCGCTTTTATTATTTTCTGTTTGTATTATAGTTTATTACCTGGAAGTATATGATCATAATAACCCTTTTTTTACCAGTATGGTGTACTATTGACCATATTTCATGTTAATTTGAAAATGGATTTTTTCGATTTTGTTTAAAAATCTAAGAGTGTACCAACAGAAGCATCATTTTTCTTACTGTCTAAACAAGAAGCTGTTACGATGGGGAAATGGTGGAATCTGTATCAGCTGCGAATTAGAAGAAAAGTCATTTGAGAAAAACCACGATGATGGCCGCCTTGAACAGGAACTTGAGAGAAAAATAGAAACTTGTAGAATTTTAAGTTACAAAAAACCAGTTTGGTTTCAACTTCATTGGTAAAAGCTTTTGTTGGATCTTACGTTAACGAAAACTCTATTTCTAATCATTTTAGGATAATAAACCAAAAAAGGACTGCTCTATGGGCTTTATAAAAAAACACCTCTGTTTCCTTTGAAAAAAGCGAAGAACCATCAATCGCTGCGCATCTTTAAGAAAATTTAGAAATTGTAAAGACGAAAAATAAATTATTATAAATAACAACGGCTTTTCAATTGAGGCAAATCATTTTAGCAATCATGCAATGGTTTCCTTATTCTATGAAAATATATTGAACACATGTATAGAGGGAATCTCTAAAAATTAATTTATTTCGCATTCGTAAGTAGGTTTACGAATTAATGATATATACGATTTGGGAAAAGAATTAAATAGAGTAATAATTAATTTTCAAACAATAGGAAATGCGTTTTGCTTATTTTTGCATGATAGACGTCGCCAATTAATTGAGAATGGTAACTCGATAACTTTTGATTATTTACAATAAAGGCATTATTTACAGAGAGCTAACAGACTTGTAGGGCCCAGTGGTTAGAGAAACGGACTCCGGTTCAAAGTGGCTGGAGTTCGATCCTCGACTCAAATAAGATCCACCGAGTGCTGAGGTCAGTCGTTGAGTCGTACTATGGTACAGGGATCTGTAACCTTGAGACTTATGTCTAAATTAATCTTGAGACATATGTCTAAATTGAGATAGTGGCCTCATGAATGAGAGGTACTGCCATCTATTCATGGGATGCTAAGCTTCCGTACTTTCCGAACTCTCACCCTTGTGGTTCTTTCTTGTCAAACAAAAGGCGTACCTACCTGACTTAATTCACAAAGGGCAAAGGCTTGTGTGCTTGGCTTGCCTGAGTGTCATTAGAAACTTCAACAATCAGTTTTTTATGTATAAAAACCATTCTAGGAAATTGCTACATCCTCGAGCATAGAAGATAAGTTACTTTCGAATTACGCCTTGATTCTAACATATAGTTACATACATAAAAGCCTTAGGAAAAAAAAACTTTTTTTACTGTTGTTGTTTACTGAAGATGCGAAAAGTAGCATCCAAAAAATAAACAAAATTAAAGCATTGTCAGTGACATTGATAGGCTGGAATTCGTTTTCAATGTTTTCTGAGTACAAATTCCGAACGACATGCCCTCAGTCATGAAACATGTAGAAACTGCAAACTAACATAAGGAAGCCCCGATCTATGGCATAGATGATTCTAAGAATTGTTTTTAAGCAAAAGGGCTTATATTGTATTGCTGTATGTGGCGGAACAAAATCATGAAGGAGAGCTATGCTAATATAAAAAACTTTTACGCCGTTTTGGCCATGTGCAAGTGTTTCGTACAAACTTACACATTTTCTCTTTTAAATCATGCTGATATTTTAAATCATGATTTTCCAACCACTAATTTCAAACCGAATGTTTCCATCCATCCTCAAATCCTAAGCAATATCCCCACAACGCTTTTTTAGGTTCACTAAAAACTGAAAACAAGCAAGGAGGCCGGAATAGCCTGGTTGGTAGGGCTGTGGACTCATGTCCAAGAGGGTGTCGGTTCGATCCCCGAAGACCGAAGATTCCTCCGTGTTGTAAATGGTGACTGATGAGTGTTAAATCTGATGAATCACAAAGTCCACTTTGTTCCCATAACTAATCATACCTCTGGGGTTACTGATCCTAGAGTTGCATTGTCTTCTGGACTGGTAAAAAATTACAAGGCTACAGAGTTGAACATTAGTGATAGTAAATCCAAAACTTTGTCGGTTGCTCAATAACGGTTATATATAAAATAAAAAAAATAAAAAAATAAAAATAAAAAACAAAGAAAAGCCTTGATCCATGAAGTAAATGAATTTAAAATTGAATTCCTGGTAAAGGATTTATATTGCATTGACTGTATGGGGCCGATCAAAATTAAAAGGGAAAACTATACTGATATTAAAAAAAACTTCACGTCGTTTTGGCCACGTGTAAGTGTTTCTTACAACTTTGCACATTTACTTTTTTAAATCATGCAGTAAAAAATAAATATCTTGTGGCAGTTTGTGGCTTATTATTCTTAGGAAACCGTTTGTAATTATCTCAAAAATCAAACGATACCTGTCAAATGTTCCTATTTTGGTTTTAAACTTTCTTTAACATGTATAGAAATTGCTTTTAATTTCCAATAAAAAATCGAATTGATATATTTAAATTGCTACTTAGACAACGATATTTTAATTACAAACAATTGAAAACTTTTCACGGAATTTTGAGAAGATAATTCGATTATTTGTTATTAAGCGTTGCTAAAATTTTCAATTTAATCTATACATTGCGAGCTAAATGTTTCTATTTAAGATTTGAATCGATTTCGTTAGTATTGAATATCAATTCGAGGATAACATGGTTACCAATACTTTATTCTCTAAAGTAACATCAAAAGGAAGGATAGTACTAATTCAATTTCAATGCATGATTAAATTTATGAATGCACATTCACAGCTTTCAATTCTAGGTTAAATTAGTAACCAAAGTCAAAAACGTTTCAGAAGATTCAGAGAGAGATAAAGAATGTGTCGGAGTTGATGTGTTTATAATTCATCATTAGTTCATTTCATTTAAATTCGAGAACAGTGGCCAAACATTGCTCTTGTTTAAAATAGATATGTACTTTTAAAGTTCTGAAAAAACTGAATTAGAATAATAAAAAAAAATCTCTAACATTTATGTGAACATTATATGAAATACAACTTGAATATATTCGAATAATATTTAATAAACTATCCCTAACTATAATCCCGATAGCAGAATTTACGGATTTTCAAAATGACGGAGATATTAAAGCACTATCTTCATAAATCCAAATTTTTCTGTGACCTTAATGCTATCAGATAAATATTATTTTAAGAAACTGCCTTATCTTACATAAAGCG
This sequence comes from Parasteatoda tepidariorum, assembly GCF_982258835.1. Lineage (NCBI taxonomy): Eukaryota > Metazoa > Arthropoda > Arachnida > Araneae > Theridiidae > Parasteatoda > Parasteatoda tepidariorum. Next base: position 101,722,787 of record NC_141757.1, read on the forward strand.
AAATTTGTTAATATAAGGTCTTAATGCATGGAGACTTTCTGCTGTTTAAATTCGAGTTCAATTTTACACAATAATACAAAAAAAGTTAAATCCTCATACAGTTGAATCTGCAATCAAGCAGTAGAAAAAAGTTCTTGCTTTTTGAGTGTTAAATTAATTCACTGTTAAATTATTAATTATTATTCAGTGTATATAAGTGTTAAATTAATTTCGTTCAGAGTCAAATTAATTCAGCTATTTAATTTTCATTAGTAGCATGTTTAGAGATTTTTTTAAAAGTAAATTTCAACAATTTTCTTCCATTTGCTTGGTTTTATTTAAAAATAAAAATAAAATATTGATGAGACATTGATCAACCGTGATGGACTGTATCTGCAATCGTGATTTAATAGATATAATGGACGGGCCATGGTCAACTCAATAAAACCATTTAGAATGTTGAATAACAGTTTCTTCTTCGTAAACAGATTAGATGGTACTTAAATGTCAATTAGAAATTTGTAGAATATTAATTTTTTGAGTGCAAAATTAATAAATCGAGTTTCTGTGTTATGATAATGTTGTGTTAATATTGTTTTAATAAATTTGTGTTTTAATAATTATGTGTTTTAATTTCATTTTCCATCTTGTTTTAAAATTAACTCAAAAAACAAGGGCACTACTGAGAGAAGTTTAAAAATAAACTTGCCACTCTTGAAGATTTGTTGAGTCACGTTGGTGTTACGTTGGAAATAACTATAAAAAATTCCCACCGTTAGGATGATTTTTTGTCTTGATCATCTACCACTCAGAATGTTTTGTATTAACACTAAAGTCAGCTGCGTCACATTTGACCTAAACTTGACTTTTTTGTTGTTTGGTATCTATAAAGGACATCAAAATGAGCATTAAATTAATAAAAATTATTTACACTTCGAGATAATAAGAATATATATTTAAGAACAGTTTAAGAAAATGTTTTCTGTGCATTATTGTAAGGTTCTTTTGAGAACGGTTCAACCAATGGTTAACTATAAAATAATCCAATAATAATTATCACTAAATTTTTTCAATATTTCTTCCTGTTGTTCACATTTTAGCTAAATCTAAATCAATTTTGTGTAGCGGTCACTAGATATAACAGAGGAATGACTTGACGAACTCAAACCCCGTAAAATATAGACTAGCGGCTCAATATAGAGTAAATGTTATTATAAACTAGATAAGCCGGCCAGGTAGCCGAGTGGTTACCGTGCTTGACTGCGAAGCCAATGGCTGCGGATTCGAATCCCGCTTTGGGCATGGATGCTTCTCTCTCTCTCTGTGTTGTTTTCTGATGTGTGAATGTATGAATGTGGCCCACCCTATGAACGGGTATTTGTGGCAGTGTGGCGTGGGTAATGTTGCTCGCCTCCGTGACTTTGGTTCACAGGTGCCCACTGGATAACGATAAATGAGCAACACTTCCGGCATCTTCTAAGGCGAAGAACGAAAGTTCAATGCCTGCCGTTATTAAGTAAAAATAAAAATAAAAAAATAAAAAATAAATTTGATAAGTATATAAGTAAAGAGTAAGCTCATAGTGAAAATTTCATTTTTAATAATGAAAATTTTAAAGATTCTATTTATCATCAACTGTTTCTATTTATCAATTTATACATATTTTAACTCGTCTGTAATTAAATATATTAATCATGATACGTAAGGATGATCCCCACTGACAGCATCACGAGCTACTCCTGGTCGTACTGCCTTCAGTGCTCTCTAGCAGCACTTAACGGAAAGGGTTAGTCGATTCAGCAGATAGGATTAGTTCACACTCTACGGCCTAGTGTCTTTGTCATATTTTTATATATTTCTGAACGATTTTATTTGTAGCTTGAATGTATGAATAAAAATTCTTTGTGATTCATCATTTTAAAGTTGAGCTTTACACTTCATTTTAATACAAATTATTGAATTATGATTGGATTACGGGTAATTATATTAGTGTTTTGTTTTGTGTAGAAGCATAAAAGTTTCTAAACATTTCCGAAATTTTTAGATTTTAATTCTATAGTTCGTAAAAACTGTTTCTGTCACATTTTTATTTACTATTGCTATCTTGTTTATTTCATTCTGTCATATGATAAATTCTACTTTAAGCAAATAAAAGAAAAATTCTACATTATTAACAAACCTCCGTATTTATCCTCCTATTATTTTCAAAAAGATTAATATTATGACACTCATATAAACAGGCGTTTTATTCAATATAAAAATAAACATAAGAGCAGCAAAAATAGTGAGAAAATAAAATGAACTTAATTTGCTTAACAAAGGGTACTTTTGTGTTCATTAAAACACGGCATCTTTAAAAAATTAACATCTAAGCATTTCCTAGAGCTAAAATAAATCAAATAACCAAACGATTACAAATAATTTCATTAATTCAATTAAAAATAATGAAAGAAAATTATAAACTCATGAAAATATCAATCTAACTAGTAGTTAGCGTTTTACTTCAGCGAAGCGCTGAAACTGTTTCACCATTTTGAAGAGCATCGATAAAAAGCCTCCTATTTTTATATGATCTATCCTTAGATCGGAAACCGTTTATATATTTCTCTGTGATCTTACTCAATCGTTTAATGTTAATAAAATATTTTTCTTTACTTATGAAATTAAATACGTGCATCGTTAACTATAACATAATATGGTTTTTATAATTTTAAATTTTAATTTATTGTTTTTATTTATAACTTAAATATTTCACAAATACATTCTCATACGCACAAGTTATATGCATTAAAGTAAAATCTCTCTACTGAAAATATACATAAATAAATAGAGTTATCTATAACTGAATGTCTAATATTAAAACGCCAGTGATGTTTAAAAACCCATAAAAATAGCACGTCTACAACGATGAGAAGAAAAGAAACTAAAAGCAAACATTGAGTTCAGGAAATTTTCGAAAAGTTTGGCGAAATCTTTGAAATTACTCTCCTGTATTTGACAGAAGACTGGCGAAAAAAGAAAACATTTGAGGGAAGAGAAAAAAATCTTCCTTATTTTTGAAAGTAGGTTTAAAAGCAAATACATCATTCTTCATTGTAGACAGGAGCAGCTGACCAATTTCTGCAGCTAAAGAATAGATGAACTGTCAGTCGCTTGGACACCAGGAATGTTTTCCAAGTTGGCGACAGTTTTTGAAACTCAGACAAATGTGCTATGCATTGACCCTTTAGATTCAAAAATTTTCTCTTTGATATCGATATTCGTTTTTATGACATCGGCTTACATATATATATATATATAGACGTTTGTATCAACAAAAAAAATTTAGTCATGGACTACCTTACCGCAAATTATAAATTATTTTTTTACTTATTTATTTACAAATTAATTCACCAATTCACTGGTGCACTACAATACTGATTCATAGATTAACTAAACGAGAATCAGAATTTTTTCGTTTTAATTATACACTTGTTCTTCTTTTCATTATATTCACTCGTTATATCAAATTTAATTTAGTGTTGTGGGCATCACAGATGCGTGTAATTAATAAAAAAATGGCGTTCACATACCTACCAACTTTAACTCTCTTCTAAAAAGTTTTTCCTAGTTATAGTGAAATAATTATATAAGTGATGTTGTAGACAAATATTTAGTTCTGTTATAATAAGACCAACAGGTCTTTGTTAAGTATGTTTAAACCGTTTAAATGTGATGATAGTTTAAATTGCATTAAATCATTTTTTAAACTGGTATCAAGCATGACAAACATTTTGCTAACGCATTAAATATAAAAATAATACCTTCCGAAAAATCCAGAAAAATTAGCAGGTCTGCGATCAATACTAAAAAAAGAACAAAGTCCTCTTTCCGCAGGCTAGTAAAAGCAAATAAACCTATAAAAATATTAATGTTTATTGCGTCATATATGTCTTGTGGGGAGAGAAGTTATCGACAATGTCAACCTTCATCTATCAAAAGATACCTCAAGATTGAATCGAATTAGCATGTCTTACATATTAGTGAATTAATGTTTAATAATTGTGGTGGTTGTTACGCAGCAATACTCCCCCACTAGAATTCTATTGGGTATAGAATTCAATGAACGGATACCACTAGTTGCCGTATTTGCGAAAGACCGGGAGAGCTGTGTTAAGTTCGCCGAGTTTTGAGCGTCTGTCGTAAGAGCTTTATTAAGTTCACGGTTGGGTGTGTGGTATCTCCTGGGTTGCTATTAGCAGCCGAGTAGGTGGGGGATCTAGTTGTTACGTAAATGAAACTGAGAAGCAACAGCACGTAGAAGACACAATGACGCAGTCAAAAATAGCAAGTCAACTGAGGCGGCTTTACTTTTGATGTAAAAGGATTAATATCACGTCCGCCTGTCACCAATGTGGGAAGAGTAGAAATCGACAATGGCAACCTTTTTCAATCAAAATTTACCTCAGAATTGAATCGAGTTAGCATATCTTATATACTAGTAAACTGATATTTAACAATTGTAGTGGTAGTTACGCCACTGTCTAAAAATTTATTTGCAGTTTGACTATTATTGTATGAACCCGTAAATCTTGAAAGGTTCTGAAAAAGTTTTTAACTGCCCACTTTAAAAAGGTATTTGGGTATTTTTAATAATAATTGTAGCATGCCATTTGTGCGGATTTAACAGATTTCACATTAAGACTGAGTTCTCAAAAGAATATAATTTTATAATTGAAACAAATAAAAAAAAAATGGAATACTACCAGACACGAGAAACACTTCAGAAAATAAAATATCTGAATTTCGATTTGATTCTGAACATGGATTCGTAAATAATGCCAATTAACTTTTTTTCTCAAATGAAAAAAGGTATACTTTTGCTACGTATGAATGAAGCTAATAGCGCGAACAAACCATTAATATCAAAAGAGTTTTTTTATGAATTTACTTGAACTTTATTCAGATTGCTAAATCCCTTTTTTGTGGCAAACTTTTTTTTAATTTTTAGCTTTTTAATTTACAATTTATTTGCTTACTTTCTTTAACTTTATTCTAATCCTTGTAAACTAACATATTTATGTCTGTTTATAAATTTCTTTTAGGTTTTGTATTTTGCAGCTTTGTTTCAATAAATTTGAATGTAGTTATAGTTTGGAGACGGAACTAGTTGCGTGCTCTTCGGGGCCGGCCAGTGACTTACAACTTTTATTTTATTCTAAAGCTTTTCCAATATTATTTTGTAAGAATTGAACAATAAAATTTAGGGATTTATTATGTAATGACTATTTTTAAATTGCCTTACTCTTTAACATTCATAAAGGATCTACTCTGTTTGTTAAGATCATTATAATCATAAAATGTGATACTTGGAAAGGTATAATGCATATTTATATATGCTATAGTTGTTAAGGCAAAATGAAATTGCGAAACTGTGCAATTGAATGAAGCAAGGAAAACTATTTAATAATCATTACTTTTTAAAACGCATAAAAAGAGCAGCAATAGAAAACAAAGGTGTAATTTTTAATAACTTTCAGCTCACTAAATTGTTGCTTTTCAAAATGTCATTGTCCATAGAGCTGCAACAAGGAGACAGAACACCACAGAGAGATTGCAACCCGCACGTTTCCATGAGTAATTTTCACTAGCAAGCAGCAGAGAACTAAGTTTGTTGTGTGGTCATTAAATGAGCAAATTTTACGTACGTGAACGTGGTGGTTGTTGCGTGAGAAATCTCACGCTTGAATACGAAGGTTCTGGCCAAATTTTGTTGAGAATCGAAGATGTTTTGCTATCACTGTTTTGTGCAGATCTCGTATAGAACGGGCTGCAAAGCGAGAGTGCAAAAAACTCATATTCCTGTACTTCAATTCTGTGTTAGATCAGATTTCGTTTTTTAATAACTGGTTGAGCAGATCTTGTGTACGTACGCGTGCTGCTTATTATAAAAGTGCGCGAAATCTCTTTAGTATCTAAAGGCGTATATTGCAATGATTTTCAATACTTTTTATCAAGCAGAATTTCATAAAATGTTAAGAGGAAAAATTATAACTAAAAATGTATAATTTTTTTTTTTTTAAAAGTATTTATTTATATCATAGGGAAAGATTTCAAGCTGATTATAGTTAAGAAAATATGTGTTAAATTTAAATATTCAATAGCCAACTTTATCTAGTAAAAATTTATTTTAATAGAAATATTTAAATCAACTTATCAGGAGTATGAAATTCATTTTTTTCTTTTTAGGTAAAACAATAGGCATTTTTGAACGAACATAAAGCTTTATGTAACTGACATCAACTAATGACATTTTTCGAAAAATAGAAATACATATACACTTATGTCTGAAATCAGACATGCATAACTAAATCGATTTATGAAATGCATTCTAAATAGTCGTGATAAATTATGATCGTTTTCCTCCCAAATCTCTATTTTTCCATTCAACTTATTTCGAATAACAATTTCATCGCTTACAAATGACATCATTACTAAACTATTTTAACTATTCTCCAAATTCTCATTCATCAAATCTTTGGGCTCATGTTTCAATGATTAATATTGCAAATGTTGCAGAGCACTTTGATTTTTACAGTAGGAAATTTATGTTTCCAATGTTGGCATCATTATGTCGCGTTATACCAATTCATTTTCCAAAGTGAACCCTAAAATTTTCATCATTCGTTTTGTCGCCATGTTCGCAAACCCAAGAATGATAAATGGTGTAATGCTAGGGCGTTATTAATTATTTCTCGGACGACGGACACACATAGTCGTTGACTCCAAGTCCATTGGGTTAATTGCGTCAATGATGATACTTAGTAGCGTGCCTTTGCATTTCCATATCTCGTTTGGCACGAAATATGATGAAGCAGCCAGCAGGTGGCGAATTCTCACGACCTGGATCACGACATTACTGGATTTCCCGCCAAATAGCTCTAGTAATTTAAGGAAGAGCTTAATGCTCATAAAGCTTTCTGGAACAATAAATTTTGAAAAGAATATAAATTACTTGTTTTAATAAAAAATACTTAACGAAGTAACTTTGAAACAAGAGTAATGTTTCAAGGTAACTATATGACTAATGTATAAAATGAATAAGATTACAAAGTATTAATGCGTATGCACAGCAATGCCGACGAGTACATTTATGAATTTAAGCTTATAAGATTAGAAAATTGTTCTGAAATGCGTATACTTTTGAATTAAATAAAAGCAATTGATTACATGAATCTAACTTAAACATTGAAAATACTTTCAAAAGTATATCAGTATTGTTTGAAAATCGCTCTCATGAAAGTGTTATCTTTTCCAAAAAATAAAATAAGTTAATTTTCACAGAATTTATATATTTATATCATAAGTATTGCTTTAAAAAATTGGAGAAATGTAAGCTCTTCTTTAATTACCGACAAACCAAGACGTGATGCAGTTGCGACCTTCCGCTTATATACAGGCCACGTTTGTCTTTCTGCTCACTTATACCGCATAGGCCTTTCCACCACACCTTTTTGTCCACTTTGTAAATCTGGAGAGAAATTGGGCAGGGACCACCTGCTTCTATGTGGGGCCCTTCATGGACACACTGAGTCCTCAAGATATTGGGAAGCAAGAGAACTTTTAAGGCAATGACTTCGGTCTTCTTTCTTTGTTATCCTATGTACATTTGTATTCGTTATTTACTTCATCTTTCTATTTGTACCTTTTGCCTTGCCATTGGAAATAAAAAAAATAAAATATTTAAGAATTGAAATTATATTTGATGCATCATATGAAAGAACAATTTCTCAGAAAATTGTAATTTCAATTGATAGTTTCTTGACTTTATAATACAAAAAAAATATGTAATTAAAAAAAAGACTACCGAACAGTTAAATTCGCCCTAATTAAAATTACTTATTATAAAGCTACAAAGAAAATTACGAATTTAATTAACATTGTTCGAAATTTTTCGCGCAAAAACTGATAAATATCCTTTTTTAAAAGATTATTTAAATTCGAGACTATTCAAAATGATGCTATTCTATTTACAAATGGATAAACAATGCCAATCCAAAATAAATAACTAAATCCTACTAATAACACAGCAAGAAAATTACTTTTCTAAATTAACCCGTTTCTACTTTTATATTCAAAATTTTATTTGAATGCTAAGCTCAGTAGATAAGCTAAATTTCGTATCAAGTCATCGTTCCGATAAAATTAAAATTTCAATTATTGTCATTAGAGCAGTAGCGAGTCAAAATGACCAATCATCATCATAAAAGATCAGACTCATTAAATATTAACCTTTTTTAAATCCACGTCCAATGTCCACGGAAAATTATGAATTCTACTGTTATTCATACTTTACAGCTAGAAACTATCAAATTGTAGTCATAAAACTTGTTTTTTGATATTAAGACAGTTCGTAACTCTGTCAGGAAAATACCAATTTTTAGTAAATGACACCCCTCCGTTAAACCATAAAACAAATTTTTCCGCTTAGGAAAAATTGTATAATATAATGCCTATTGGCGCTTTAAAAGGGTCGGTCTCAGTTGAAAATATATTAACAATGGGCTAAAAAAAATTACTAGCAATTTTTATTTAATTCTACTGTTACCTAAAGTTACAGAAATTTACGAAAATTCAACAAAATAAATGTTTAGAGGAAATTCTGACTTCAATTGCTTGTATTCAACATTTACATAACCTTAAAATAACCTAAAGTTATCACAGAATACCTTACATGTCTTAAATTATGTGCACTCTTACATAAATGAAATGCTCACCGTAAATTATGAATTTAATAAATTCAATTTAAATTTTAAAATTTGGAAATTGCCACTTGATCTTATAAAAATCTTATTTTAAACTGTAACGATTTAATTCATATTGTTGTGAAAACAATCTTCAGTAAATAATTGATTGATACACTTACCTTTATCAAACAGGATTTTCTGTTTGAGAACTACTACTTCATTTTAATGTGCTTTCTTTGAGGTACGCACAAAATTGCAAAACAAAATATACTAATATGGGTTGAAAGCTATTTAACTGCAGTTCAGCTACATTGACAATTATCAAACGTTATGTAAACTAGCAGCTATTAACTCTCGATTTTCATACCAAGTAAATATACAAAAAAATCCAATTTTATATGCTGATAGTTAAGTTTTATGCATTAATATGACCGAAAATTGACAATTAAGTTTAATACATTAATATTACCTAAAGTGTCATAAACTAGCAAGTTTCAAGTTCTAATTTTTTATAAACACTAATAATCTAAAAGTTCATAGTATTTTTCAAATTAGTTCACGTTTAAAATAATTTTAATGTTCGCTGCAAAGCTATTTAAACTTCACAGTATAAAGTTCAACATATAAATGTTGGAGATCTAATTCGTAACGATTATTCGATTAATAATAAGAAGCACCAAATTCAGCTTATTTCAGCTTATTTCTCCATGCTAATGCGTTTTTTTTTAGTACCAAGAGAATGTTCAGTTTTATTAGAAACTATGCTAACATGGATAGAATGTAATTTGATAATATTCACAATCACCAAAAGGAACACAACCTTACAAACTCACGTGTTTTTTAATTAAATGAATATCCGCATATAATTTAATTATTAAGACAGACTGAAAATTTCCACTCGTATCTGTAAAATTTTTTGGACTTGCAAGCTTTTAAATTGATTTAATTCGTAAAGCTGTCAAGAGCAAATCAATCTCCAGTAAATGATGAACTCGTCTTGCTATAAAACAGCTGCGTCAGCTTATGACAATGGGCAAATTTAGCACAATTTGTCGATTTTTATATTCCCCCTGTGTAAACTAACAAACTATTAACTCAGGAATGTTTCAATAAAATAAATGCCCATATAAAATTTCATTATTTTTTTCCAGCTTTACAGCTAAGATATTGCTATCTGCTTCGATGAAACTCTTTGAATTCATTATCTTTTAAACTGGTTGCGATTTTATTTACAAAGCTGTCAAGAGAAAAACAATCTCCAGTAAATGAATTACTCATCCAGTGGTAAAACAACAGTTTCAGCTTAAGAGTACTTCTCCATGCTAATGCGTTTTCTTTTGGATTCTTTCGGAATTTTCAGTTTACGTCGAAAAATATGCGAACATGGGCAGGAAATATGTATGTACAATTTGGTAATTTTTATATTCATCATAAAATATGTAAACTAACGAACTATTAACTTGAGAATTTTTCAATAAAATAAATGCAAATATAAAGATCCCGCAGTGGACTGATCGATAAGACCCGGTTCCCAGCAGATCACCGAATTCAAGCATCACTGGCTGCGGTCAGTGTGCGGGTGGGTGACCACTTGGATCAGTCTGCGTAGGGACCGAGGGTGTGCGGTATTGGTCCTCGTTAAACTGTGCTACCGTAAAGTGCTCGACTTCACGCGCAGGTCGTCGGGTTACCGAAGCGGGGGTGCCATCCTCCCCGCAGAGGATCAAAATTGTGATGGCATGTCTTCGGATCATCCTCCGGGATGTTTCCCAGACCGTCGCCAATAGCCCATTGTGCAGCTCTAGTGCGACGTAAATTAACAACAACAACAACAGCAAATATGAAGTTTCATTACTTTTTTCCAGCTTTACAGCTGAGATATTGCCCTCTGCCTCAATGACACTCTTTGAATTCACGAGCCTCTAAAATGGTGTGATTTTATTCATAAAGTTGCCAAGAGAAAATCAATCTTTAGTATATGAAGGACTCATCCAGTGATAAAACATCAATTTCAGCTTTGTAATTCTCCATGTTAATGAGTTCTCTTTTGGTTACTCATTAAATTTTTTCAGTTTAAATTAAAACATATGCGAACATGAGAAGAAAACATGTAAGTACAATTTGGTGATTTTTATATTCACCATAAATTATGAAAGCAAATAAACAGTATGACCAGAAATTTTTCACTATTTTATTTCCTAGCTGCACAGCCATTTGCCTCAATAAAACTTTTTCAATTCGCAAGCTTTTAAATTGATGTGATCTTATTCATAAAGCTGTCAAGAGAAAATCAATATAAAAATAAATGATAGATTCATCTAGCAATAAAGCAGCAGATTCAGCTTAAGAATTACTTATCCATGATAATGCGTTTTCCTTTGGGTTTTAGTAGAAAATATGTGAACATGGACAGAAGAACATAAAAGTACAATTATAAGATTTTCATAATCACCATAATTTATGTAAACTAACAAGCAATTAACTCGGGAATTTTTTAATTAAATAAATCACCCTATAAAGTTTCATTATTTCATTCCCTAAATTTGCCTCAATAAAACTCTTCGAATATGCGAGCTTTTAAACTAATGTGATCTAATTCGTAACGCTGTCAAGAGAAAATCAATCTCCAGTAAATGATGGACTCATGTAGCGATAAAACAGCAGTTTCAGCTTAGGAATTACTTCTCCATGCTAATGCGTTTCCTTTTGGATACTCACGGAATTTTCAGTTTTAGTAGAAAATATGCTAACACAGGCAGAAAATTATGCAACTGCAGTTTGCAGGGGAGCTTGTATCTTGCATCGCCGGGTTTCAAACCTTTTCTCTCTGTTTCTCTTTGACAGTCTTCCCTCTATGAAATTTCCTTTTGTTCCTGCTTACGGTTAACAGATCATTAAACAGAGGGTCTTCTCTGCTACCAAACTTTCTATTGTTGATGCTGGAGACAATAAATGAGCCTCCCTACCGCTAAGCTTGGCGCGGTCGCTCATTTGTTGAATTCTAGCTTTTATGGGGTTGCCTGAGGGGGCATATGGTTGGTAAGGGGTCATAAAATGAGAAGGTTAATGAATCCTTAAAACAGAATATATTTATTCTGTCTCAAACTTGAGAATTATGGGGAAAATATTTTCGCTTTGTTTATTTAATTTAACAACAGTTATTTTAGCATAATAATTTTTTACTTCAAGATGATTATGGATTAAACGACCTATAACACTACATTAAGGTGGAAATAAATATAAAAACACCTCAAGGCTTTTGAATATATTTTGTAATTAGAATTGAGAAAATTAATATCTGTGTTTTTTTTTTTAAGACGTATAAGATGTTGCGGTTATCAAAATTAGTCATACATCAGTTATATTTGAAATTCGAAGCGAATTGAAACTCAAAACTTTGTTTTTAACCATATTTCAAAATTACTATTTGGAGTTAAGAGGGACTTACATGCTTGATTATTATAGTGATTTATGCAACATAATATCTACGCAAATTAATCAGTAGCGAGAAATATATTTATAGCACACATATATGAAACTAAAACAGAAACCTGAACTGTATAGGGATCGAGAAGTTGGTTGGAAAATACTTTTTTTTATTCCTATAGATTAATAAATGCTATTTCTATGAAGAATTGCAATCTTCATGTCACGCAATCAAAAAAGCAGAATTCGCAACAAAAAAAAATTTTTTTTTTTAAGAGTAATAATACTTAATTCCAATTGGTATATTGTTCAGGTAATTTAAGGGAAATAGCTTAGTGAGTAAAAATATTTGAACTGTTAATAATTTTCATTTATTTACAATTAAATTGGAATAACGTCTAGAGTAACTAGCACGATACGTAATTATACACAGTTGAATTTGAATATTGTATAGCGTAATTGAAACAATACTTAATAATATACAGTTGATTGGGGAAAATTTTTTGTATTTCTAATGGCAATATTAAAAGACTTGCGACAGCAATAAATATAAAGAACCCGGGAGGGACAGAGAAAGCAGGAACTAGAGACACGAGAGAGCAGCAATAGAGATAGTTCAGTAATCCGAAAGGTTCCTCGACTCCCAGTAGCGGTCGTCAAGAGAACGTGTTGAATAACAATAATGTTTTGTGCAATTTGAACAATTTTTAACAGTATACAGGTTAAACTGGAATGCTGTTTAGCGTGATTTGAACAATACTTAAAACATGCAGTTGAATTGGAACATTAGTTGGCGTAGTTTGAACGATATTTAATAATTTGCAGTTTAATGGGAATGCTGTTTAATTGAACAATACTTAATAATATGTATCTGAATTGCAATGTTGTTAAGCGTAATTTGGACAATACTTTATAAAATACAATTTAATTCAAATGTTGTTTCGAGTAATCTGGACAATACTTACTAAGATACAGTAAAATTGGAATATTGTTTAGCGTAATTTGAATATTACTTAATAATATGCTTTAGAATTGGAAAACTGTTAAGCGTAATTTGAACAATAAAGAGTTTAATAATAAAGAGTTAAATTGAAACGTTGTTCAGCGTAAACTAAGCGAAACTTAATAAAATACAGTTGAATTGGAATATTGTTTAGCGTAATTTGAACATTGCTTTATAATATGCAGCTGAATTGGAATATTTTTTATGCAATTTAAATATGACTGAATTAGATGCTGCTGAATTGGAATATTGTTTGAGAAAATTTGTGTTATTTTCAATTATTTGAAGTATACTTGGAACATTTAGGGTTAATTGAATAATACTTCTTTATATACACATGCTGTTTAGAGCGATTTTCATTGCGCTTATGTATTACTGTTTAATTTAAGTATTGTTTTAGGTAATTTCAATGTAAGGTCCATTTTTTGACTAGTAAATGATAAATTGAAGACAAGATAAGTTTTTGTTTAGCTTAAGTTAAATTTACTTTAAAGCTCTCTTTTGCATATTAACTGTTATTAGCCGGAATTTGATAAACTGAAAAGAACTTATAAATAATTTTAAAATAAAAAAAAATGTTCTAAGAGCAGATTTTTTTTAAAACCTTAATTAAAATTTCTGTAAAATCATTGTTAAGTGTTAAAATAACAAAATTCTACAGATAAAAGGATGCCCACTTTCATATGAATTTTTGACACAACATTACAAGTATATTTTTTTGAAAGTAAAATTCAAATTAATTGTTCTCTGAAAGTTTACCTGTAATATATTCCTTTAATATTAAACAATCTAAGACATTATTGGAATTTTAGCAAGTGAAATTTTGCTTTATTCTAGAAAAAAGATCGTTTATACAATCATTAATGATTTTGGAATAAAAAAAAAACTTTACTACGTTGTATAAAGCACTAAACTCCCTCCATAAAAAAAGACCTAATTATTATTTGGCTCAAAGCAAAAGAGATATTTTTTTTTACCTAAACACGTTTAATTAAGAATAATCTAGAACAAACTTTCATTATCATTCAAAAATCTCCTACATAATTTTCGCACAACTTGAAACTTTATTTTTTTTTCCTATTCCTTTACAAAATAAATTCGCCTAGTCTATAAAAAATGAAAAAAAAATTCCTTTGCGAGCAAAAAATGATGTTAGAAAAAGATCTCGAAGGCGAAGAACCTTTGAAAATTCTATTTCTATATTTCCAACCCAAGGACGAGTAGAAAGGATAAGTAAGACCACCTGTGGCTCCGTCACCATGACAACCGGACTCCGCCATCTTCGGTGTGGAGGGTTAGGAAATGAGAGAAGAAAAGGAAAAGGTGTGGAAGTGACTACGGAAAATGAGAAATTAATGGCAAAGAGTGTTGTTTCTATTGATTGCTTGATTGCGTTTGCCGGTATTTTATGCACAATTTTGCTCTTTGCAGCATTTTCCGGGCTCTGCATTCAAGCAAGTTAAAAATGTTTCAACTTAATCGGCTTAAGTTTATGGCCTCCTGCAAAAAGAAAATGCATTAGGAATAATGCCTGTTGCTTTTCGCTGGATGGGTGTTTATTGTAAAAGCTATTAACTTTGATATTCAATCTTTTTAAACCTGTGGGCGATAATCGAAATTAAAAAAAATTTACTAAATTTAAGATTAAAGGAAAATTTTTTCAGTGGGAAATACCACCATTTAATACATATTGTTTTGCAGAATGTATACTACGTATCTTGTTTAATGCCTTAATGCGTAACAATACGTCTATTTCACATTTTTAACCCCCCGATTTAAAACAACCGAACATAATTTTTATCTTCACCTAAAATATGAGAATGTAATATTGTGTAAAAGTATTTCATTTATACCTTCGGAAACTATCTTTATTATCATTGCGTAGATTATTTCTGTAATAATTATACTACGTTTTTAATTTAATACAAAGCTCGGTATACATCGAAATAGAGACCTCTATATCAGATAAATAAAAAAATAAAAATAGAAATGAAAAAAATAATAAAAAGTAGTTTGAGAAACTTATGAGTGTAGATTTTGTATGCATTTTTCTATGCATTTCAGTTTAAATTCATAATAAAAAAAATATTGTTTCAATCATCTTTAGAAAGCTTGGATATTATGTCTTATAGATAAAAAGCATTTTATCAGAATAAAAGAGATTAGCACTGCTATATATACTCACATGTATTCTGTTAAGATAATAAAAAATATTATTTTAATGGAAAAAGTTTTCCCCTTTGACACGCCTGTAACTAATCGAAATATTTTTCATACGCTTTGAAATTATTTTTCACTTCATGGTAATTTTTAGCATGCCATTAAAGTAAAGGCACTCAGGATGATGGTATTTTTTACAGTAAAATCTATTTTTACCGGAACATGTTACGGAACAAAAAATCTGATACACCATAATTTTTATAGCAATAATTATCACAAAATCACCGAATTACTTTAATTAAATATTACTGTAAAAATTAAGTTACAATATTTTATGGTAAAAATGGATACTGCGGTAAAATGGATTTTACGAGGATGCACGCAAAATTCCGTTATTTCATATCGTATTTTGTTCCGGAATTTTTTACAGCATGTTTTTCTGCTGAAGTTAAAAGTCATACATTCGCTATATCCATAGTTTCATTAAAAAATGGATTTATTATAAAAACCGACTTCATTATATAAAATGTTTTTCTTAAATATTCGCTTTATATGCTTTCTGACGTTTCTGGTTTACTTTAGAGAAAAACAAATATACCTTTTCGAAAGAATAAAATTTTTCACATCTCCTTAACTGAACTAGTTAAAGAGATGGAGATCAGTTTCTTTCTTTTTTTTGGCAATAAGGCTTTTTTATATATGCTGCTTACATTCTATATAATATACACGGCTATTGAAACTACATCATGGCATATTAGTTTCACTGGGTACCGATTAAACATTCAATTTAAATCTAAGAAAAGTATTGGAAACAAAATATTGCTAATGTGCAATACAGCTGCTTTATATAAAATACTCGTATTTAATATTGCTAACACGCAATATGGCTGTTTTACGTAAAATGCTTGTATTTTGCTAACCTTCAGAATGGCTGCGTTACATAAAAGGCTTGTACTTAATATTGGTAACGTGCAATACGACTGCTTTATAAAAGGGGCTTACATTTAATATTGCTAACGTGCAATACTGTTGTTTTATATAAAATGCTTGTATTTAATATAACATACATGGCTGTTAAAAATACATCCCTAACGTGCTATTTTCATTGGATACCAGCAGGGAGATTCTTTCAGAGCTTTGGAGTATTGAACAGAAAATATTATTTCATTCAATACGACTGCATTATGTAAGTTTCTTTTTTTAAAATATAACTGACAGGATTGTCAAAATTACATTCCTGAGTTTCATTCAACTTTTACTAAGAAAAGTACTGGAAACAGATTATTGCTAACACTGCTGCTTTATAAAAAAAATTATTCTATCCAATAGAACATTCATGACTGCCAAAATTATACATTCTCGAAATACTACTTTCATTGGGTATCAGTAGAGCGATTATTTCAAAACCTGAGCTAAGAAGAATATTAGATTACACCAACAATAAAATAAGCGATCTTTTTCATAGAAAATCTATTCATTTTCCCAAACCTATCCTCTGCAGCAGTTTTTGCTTCGTCCCTCGACCCCTCGAAATCTCGAGAGGGTTCCAAAAGCGCTTGACGCAACCAACACATGGCAGGATATATGATCTTCAACTGAAGATCCAGCGCTTCTCCCATCCACCCTGGATCTAAGAATATTTTCTTGCCATTTTCTTTCCCGTTGCTAATGAAAAAATATTGTATTTACGCGAATGTAGATAGATATCTTGCTTCTAGTAGCAGAGTCACACCACTTTTCCTCTCTCTGATGTATTTTTGAATCAACTTCCTGTACCTTTGCATGCTTCCGATATTTTTCTTGAAGTAGATTTTCTTCTTTTTTCCCTATAAAAGGGAAAATAGGGAGGAATACTTGTGTATGTTTGGAAATTCCTCACTTCGGCTTCTTCTTTACTGCTTTATTTTATCTAAATTGAAAATATTTGTGTCTCTTATCGATGCATCGAGCTATGTTTATTTTACTTCAATTGCTGGGACTTGATGGACTCTATAAGTGTGTAGAGAAAGGAAGAACACTTAAAGAAAAATGGAATGTTGGCGAATCGAAGTGAAACAAAGTATAGCTCCACTGTTACGTTAGTCAAAATGGAAATAGGAGAAGTGCAATTCTGTTGCAACTCAATTATTTTTTAATGCATTAAATATAAGAGAAATAAATAAATAGGCCAAAGAATAATATTTAAATAATAAATGGAAAAATGAGGATAGTAAAATAAAGAAGTGATTTTCCTGGATTTAATGATTAATTGGATTTTATTAACTATTGGATTTATTGATCATGTATTTAAATTTGAATTACCATTAGAAAAATGAGTATAGTGAAGTAAGTAAAGAATTGAAACAGTCTTAGTAATTATTGCATTTAATGACCTGGTGCTATGTTAAAAACTCAGTTATAATTTTAATTAGTCGAAGTGTCCACTGAATGCAAATTGAAATCTAACAGTTTCAACTTAGTGAAATGATTTCAAGATTTCGAAACATTTCATAAACAGCTATCTATGCAAGAAAATATTTTTTTAAAATAATATTTGCTTATTACTTTATATTAAATATCTTAAAACAAAGTGAAAAATTTCAAAATATGTATTTTTTTCTGAAGGACTTTTGTTATATTGGATAAAATCACTAAATTCGCGTTGCTGTGAAAAATGTAAAATCTTGAAACAAATCTAAGATCTTGTGAAGTTCTAACGATATATTTTGTTAATTTTATTTACGAAAATAATTGCTGAATACCTATTAAAAGATAAATGAGCGAAAAGTAGAAATTATATAGAGCATATTTGCTGCTTGTGTACAAACTGGAAATATTACTTCCGAGACTTGTATATGAACAGTATTACTTAAATATAAACGGAATTACTAAGCGGCATATTCACCGAAGGTGCACCATGTAGTTAAAACATGAATTTTTGTTCCAAATATCCCACGAAATCTTTTCTTCTCGCTAATCTTTTTTAAGATTGCAAATGGATCAGAGAAATATTCTTGTATCAGGAAAAAATGTGAATTTAGAAAGTAACTAAAAGACAAACTTTATACTTTATTTCAAAAAAAAGATAACCATTATGTCTTTTTAATAGTCCTCCGCGTGTAAAATGTATTAAAAAGAAGTATCAATGCAGTTACTTTCATTATTATTTTGCTTTCATTTTACTGATATTTAACTAACTAACTCAGTGGCGCGACAGCCCATTAAGAGGGCCAAGGCCGACTGTGCCCATCTCAGTTTTCTTGACCTTGGGCTCTGGGGTGCAAGAGCATATGTTCCGGTCAGGTGGTCAGCCGAACGCAGAACCCCCAGTGTTAGTTCCCAAGCATGCTTGGTACTCATTTTATCGACCCACTGAATTACTGATATTTAGCGTACATATATATATATATATATATATATATATATATATATATATATATATATATATGGGTCATTCTCACGAAAAATGTCATTTTTCAGTTCATAAAATCCCAAAAAAGTAAAGTGAATAAAAAGCTCTGAAACTTTTTATATTAATAGAAATATGTAATGGCATTATAAATAAAGTATATATCCTATAAATTATACTTAATATTTAAATTAATTAATTTTTAAATAATTAATTTATAATAATTAATAATTAATTAATTAATTTAATAAATAAATAAATGAATTTAATAAATTGATTAATTAATTTTTTAATTTATTTTTCAAATTAATTAATAAGTAAATTAATTATTTTCACTATTTAAAAAGTGAGGGAATGACACTAATAGTGAGGGAATGATATTTTATTTTAATACATGTTTTTATCTAAGTTACATCTACCTAAAGTTTGAAAATGATAATATACTAAGTATATCTAATATTTATTATAATTTAGTCTTATATATTTAATAGTTTTTACAGGTTTGGGAAATAAAATTGGCTGGCACGATTGAACAAAAAAAATTTAATAATATACTCATCTTGAATCATTCCCTCACTTCAGCGTCATTCCATCACTTTATACACTAGTGAGGGAATGATGAATTCAATAAAATTTAAAAATAACTGTAAGGCCTAATTAATTTCTGAAGTCAATAACATACAATTATATTCATACAAGAAAGCAACATATAAACTGCTGTTTGTAGAAAATGCAACACCATGAAAGAATCATCAGAATCAAATGAAATTTAATGCAGAAACGACTTGTACTGATACAAATAAATGATGAAATTTTCAAAACAAAAGAAACAAATTAAGCGTCCGAAATCAGTATTTGGTGCAGCCACCACGCACTGCAATAAGTGCTGCTATACGACGTGGCATGGAGTCAAACAGATGTTGAATATCTGCTTGAGGAAGAGAATTCCATATCGCTTGTATGCGCAACCAAAGTTCGTCTTTGGAAACTGCAGGACGCGGATCACGAGTGAGACGCCGACCAACCATATCCCACACGTGCTCAATAGGCGACATATCCGGCGAATAAGCAGGCCAAGGAAGAAGTTGCATGCGTTGTGCTGAACAGAAGTCTCTAACAGTCCGCGCAACATGTGGGCGTGCATTATCCTGCTGAAAGATAGCTCCAGGGATGCCTTGAAGGAAAGGAACGACTTCGGGCTGTAGCACTTCACGGACGTATCTGTTGCTATTGAGATTACCCTCAATTCGTATCAAATTGGATCGTCCATGATACGAAATCGCACCCCAGACCATAACTCCGGGTGTTCGACCACTATGTCGTTCAATAATACACTCAGGAAGGCAGCGTTGACCGGCATAACGTCTAACACGAACACGGCCATCATGGGTCCACAAATTGAAGCGTGATTCATCTGAAAAGACAACTTGGTGCCAATCAGCTCGCCAGTCTCTGTGCTCAAGAGCCCACTGCCGACGCAGCCGTCGATGATCCGCCGTGAGGGGAATCCTGTATAATGGCACCCTTGCACGCAATCCACGGCGCAGCAGACGACGACGAATTGACGAAGCCGACAATTGTACACCTGTAGCAGTAGACCAATGTGCTGCCTGGAGGAAGCTGTGCGATCATTCACCGCCATTCGGAGCAGGTGTCGATCATCGCGCTCTGACGTCACCTTCTGTCGTCCAGTGCCTGTTTTTCGAGTTGTTCGGTGCTCGTCGGTCCACTGCTTCCAAACTCGCATCACTGTGGAACTGTTCCGCTGCATACGAGCTGCTATTGCGCGATAGGAAAATCCTCCTTCTCGAAGGCCGATTATCCTCCCTCGTTCAAACTCCGTAAGTTGCTTGAATTTCTTATTCTTCCGTCGTGGAGGCATACTCAGGTCTCACTAAACGTTTGCCACTAACAAATAATCATAGACTATTTTCAACGTCCCGCTACAGCACTTTATTTATACGCTTTCAGCATCAATTCAGAGGGCGCTGCGCGCGCCACGCACGCGCGATGGCTCTGAAACTTTATTAATTTGCATAATATCCTATAATTGACATTTGCTGCGAATTTCATTTGATTCTGATGATTCCTTCATGGTGTTGCATTTTCTACAAACAGCAGTTTAATTATCCACTTTCTCGATGAAGTTGTATTTTATTTTACTCTAAGAAATTACATGAGGGAATGACAAATGTAAAAAATTTTACCTGGTTTGATTCATTCAAATTTATCCCACAGCAAAGATTCTTTAAGTTGAAGATGGAAACATACTGCAATTTTGTTCTATGATGCCAGTTGTTAACTTCTGAAGTTTTCATTAAAATATTTTTATTCTAAGAAGATTGCAGGTGATAAGAACATTGTTGTGAGGGAACGACGCGAAACACTGGGGAAAAAGTTTAAAATAGTGCTGTGTTAATATTTTTATCAGAAATTAAATTTAATATTGATTTTCTGAATTCTATATTTCAGTATTCTGAAATAAAAAACACGAATTTGAAGGAAAAGAATTTTTTATTTCAGAAACAATTTTTTTCTTTTTTCGAATCAGCAGTGGGGACAAGTGAGGGAATGACATATTGGTATATTTTAATTACCTGAAATAAATAAAAAATAAAAATTGATAATTTTGTTTTTATTCTTTTGTTAGCTTGCATTCTGAAGCACACTTTCTGTGAATTTTTCTTTTTCGTAAGCTGTAAAACAAACATAAAATATACTGGGGACATGAAAATGACTGTTTTTGTGAGAATGACCCATATATATATATATATATATATATGGGTATATATATATGTATATATATATATATATATATATATGGGTATATATATATGTATATATATATATATATATATATATATATATATATATATATATATATATATATATATATATATATATATATATATATATATATATATATATATATATATATATATATATATATATATATATATATATATATATACACGGTGATTCTAAAAAGATGGGTAAAATTTTAGGAAGTGATAGTACACACCCAGACAAACAATTTTTATCAAAGAATGCATGGTCGAAAACAAAACGCAAAGGTGCTGGCGCATTTGGATAGTTTTTCATGCAAACGAGAAAGCTCCATTCCTATTGCGAGTTACTGCGCTACGTTATTTGTCGCCAAGCTCTCGGCCGCTGCAGGGAAAGTTCGCCTATCTTTTCTTCGCCGTTGTACCAGCATAACCGCTGCCGGCCACTGTTTTGAACACTTATTGTAATCACATGCCATTAAATTTGCTTTTAAAACTTAATTTCATCGTTCTTTGTGTGTTTTTGCCTCATATAAGAACATAAACTTTGACGCCCTCTAGCGGCCCTCTAGCTGACACCCTCCAGTTTTGTTTTCGACCATGCATTCTTTGATAAAAATTGTTTGTCTGGGTGTGTACTATCACTTCCTAAAATTTTCCCCTTCTTTTTAGAATCACCTTGTATATATATATATATATATATATATATATATATATATATATATATATATATATATATATATATATATATATATATATATATATATATATATATATATATATATATATATATATATATATATATATATATATATATATATATATATATATATATATATATATATATATATATATATATATATATATATATATATTCAGGATTCATTAGTTATCCTACAATTGTCAATATCACACAGCAATTACGCAGATATTTTTATAAAGAGAACGCTGCCTGCATCTGGATGAATGTGCATCTGTAAAAAACTTATCTTCATTATATTTAACTTAATATTTATCTTTCTAAGGCCATCCAGCAAATATATATTCATTACAATACTTCACTGACACATTTTTATCCAGTAATTTCGCATTTATTGTTTTATACTACCGTGGATGACGAGTGTCAATACGGTAAGCATTGGGAAAAAAAGTTTCATACTATTTTTTTTCATAGGCATATTTATAAAAAGAAACATTGGCTATGTTTATGTCTTTTGAATCAATGTGTACTTTACAATGAAAGTGAAAGAAATAATTTTCAACAAGACTGAACATATTTTTATAAGGAAATTTTCCAGATATTGTTCACAGAGTAATTAAAGAAATATTTATTAATAAAAGAATTTCATAGACATACTTTCTCATAGTAGATTCGCACACATATTTTCATATAGTAATTCCATATTTCCGCGAAGATACTTTGGTTCTATTTATAAGTTTGAGCCATCAATGGTGCACATCATTTTTAGAAGCCTTTCATTCTTCTATAATATAGAATAATTTCTTTCCTGCATCGAAATATTGCACAGAGAAAGTTTGAATGAACTAAAACCTATATCATACTGAAATTCACTAGGCTTAGTCATTAAAATACAAAATTTTTATTCTTTTCTGAGATACACAAGAACCATATGATATCAAACCTCCCCCAAAGTACAAAAAATCGAAGAAAAAAAATTCTTCCCCATCCTTTTTAAGATGGCACGTGGATCTCCGGAAGTTAATATCAGTAGCAGGGGCAGAAGATTCGTATAAAAGCGAAGTTCCCCCTTTTTGATATTTTTTTTCCTTTTTCTATCCCGGACTCTTCATCTTTTCCTACTCATCTACCTCTGTCTGTATTTGCTTGTTTTGTTACGTTTTTTCCTTCATTTTCTTCAAGTTATATGTAAATAAAGATTAGAGAGTTGAAAGCTGGGGAAAAAAGCAAAAGCAAACGAGTTTCAGAAGTTCAAGAAGCGTTGGGAAAAAAAAAACAAAGTATTGCTTTTCAAAGAACAGAAGTAAGTATATTACATTACATACTTTCTAATAGAAAAGATAATAACGTTTGCATACGTAATACTGCTCGGAAATTCTACGCACTAGTTCCGATTGATCTGTAGCTTGGACGGAAAAGTATTTACATCACAAATAAAAAAAATATTCCTTACATCCGAGTATGGAATGTTATGTTGTAATTTGATTTGTTTTCCTTTTCTTATTTGGCTGAAATCGATTATTTATGTGTTTGATACGGACTTAAATAAAATTATTTTCGGAATTCGATGGGACTTTATTTACTTCAAAGCATAAATCACGAAAAACGGCAAATGTATAAACAAGGCGAAGGTATTTTTTCTAAAATGTATCTTTCATTCGATGAATTTATAGTTTTTTTCTTATAGCAAATTAGAAAACAAAAATATTTTTTTAAGTTATTCATAACTTGTTTTAGTACAATCAGTTAAAATTAAAAGTAGCTTTTAATTTGAAATTAAAAAATTTAAATAAAATTTTTCAAAATACAGTATTTTGAAATATTGTATGCAGGCAACAAATATAAATTAGAAACTTAAGATAAGTAAAATTATCATAAGGAAGAACATGATCAAATTAACCTTATTGCATATATTACAGCGCATTATAAAAATTTTAACTTGCAATATTATTGAATGATATTTTTATATGAGTCATAAAAATAAGAAACATATTGCATTTAAATTATCGCAGTAGGTTACCGTGAAATTCAATCTTGAATAAACAATATTATTGAATGATATTTTTATATGAGTCATAGAAATAAGAAACGTATTGCATTTAAATTATCGCAGTAGGTTACCGTGAAATTCAATCTTGAATAAACAATATTAGGGAATGATATTTTCACATGAGTCATAGAAACAAGAAGCATATTAAATTTAAATTATTGCAGTATGCTACAGTAAAATTCTATAGCGTGAACTATCAATATTAGAGAACGATAATTGAAGAAATTGCTGCACATGCATGCAAATATAACTTTTTAAATCGAAGCAAAACTTAATGAACATGGGCAAATATTCATTCATTTCCCCGTATTTCCGTTTAATAAAATGATATTAAAAAAACCAATTCAGTGTAATGTTTAAAGGTACCAGCTAATATTACAGGTACCTGAATTTGAAAGCTAATACTACTGGTATTAGGTTTCAAATTACCAGATAATACTACTGGTAATAACTAGCCAATACTACTGGTATTTGAAAGAAATGACGTTTTTTAAAAGATGTCATTTCTTTCAAAAGTATATAAATTAGAAATAACAGTCGACATGTTTCACGCGTTTACAATAGACGCCCATTTTCAAGACTAGCCAGACATGAATGTAGAAGAAACAGAAATTGAGTTGACTCACTGAAATCTTGTTTTATTTATATGAATGTCTGATTCCCTTGTTAACGATATTATTTCCTCATCAACTATTGGCGCGAGGAAATGCATTTTGCCCAGATTTGCCTTTCTCGGTCACTGTGATTTTTCTTGTTCTGTTTTTTTTTCTTTCTTTCCCAGCTACTGTAGTTCTTTCAGTATTGTTTCTCCCCTATAGTTTTCCATTATTTTAATTCAACTTAACGTTCTATATTTCAAATCACTTTTACTTTTTCTCGTTTACGTCGTGTGGCTGATCTTTAAAATAAGAGACTATTTTTAAACGTTTGAAACATGTCGACCATTTTTTGCGGGGATATTTTTTATGTTTTTGAAGTTTTTAATCAAATATTATCTTGCGATTCAGTTTCTCGGGATTATTTTTAATGGAAATTAATTGGGAAAGGTATTGTACCTTGAGACAATCTAAATAATTTTTATTTTTATTTTTACTTGGGTAAAGATTGCAGTTGAAATGTAAGTAATAACTTATTGCTTACCATTTAAAGAATATAATGTTATTTTACACTGAAGGAAGAAATTCCAATACCAAGAAGGAGTTGTGCTAGATAAACTTAATTTGGTAAGATTGTTCATACAACTGAAAGATGGATGGTGTGTATTTAAATTTCGCTCCTGGTGCATAAGTTTGGCACTAGTAGCGCCATGGTGAACATGCACATAAGGGTTGGTTTAAATACGTGTTTCACACTCAGTTCGTAAGCCTTTATTTTTCGTTAAATTTTGACATAGTAAATTGCTGTTATTCAGGAATGCCTTTAAGAAGACGAGGAAGCCATTACCAAGATTCCAGACGGCATCTGTATGATACAATGCCTGCTCGTTTGCATGCGTGAATTCAAAATTCTGGTTGTTAAACCGGTTATAAAGTGCTAGTATTTCTCATTCAAAATGTTTTTTCTCTTAATTGCATTAACCTGCTATCTTGAAACTTTATGCAATTAAATATGTTACTGCTAGAAACGCATTGCCAAAATTTCACTACTCTACAGCAGTGCTGGGATTTCTTTTCTGTCAGTGTATAAGGAAGCAATAAATTATTAAGGGTACAAAATCATGTTGTACCTTGGGATTCAGGATATGGCACCTTGGTATAGAAAAATAAACAAAATATGCCAAATAAATCTTTTTAATGAATTTAAAATACTAAACATTACATAAAAAAATTAGAAAAAAGTTTCTTTACCTACCAGATTAGTCCATGATCACCTTATATGACTGAAATTCACTAGGAAATTCAGTGATTGCTTCTGATGCAATGAAAGACCTGATTCCTGAGGGTGAAGAAACTTTATGCATTATTTCTCCTTCATCTATTTTATGTATACTTTCATTTCTTAAAAGGAAAGTGCTCGTTTTCGTTTTAACAAATACAACATTCCGTTCATTACCGTTTTAACAATTCTGTTCCAAGGTGCAACAGTTTGAAAAACAAACATGCCCCTTAACAGTGTTTGTCGTTAGTTTAGATTAACCATACTTACCATTAGGTGGAATGTAATTAAAACTTCAATACACTACACTGTCTTAATTTTTAACACGGAACATTCAGAAAAAATAACAATGAAAAAATAAACGAAATAATAATAATTTAATTTCCGATAAAATTGTTTCCTTTTAATTTCCAGCTCCCACAAATCTCACTTTAAAGTTGCTAACCTCTTTAGACCAACTCTTGGTGGTTAAGGGAACAACTATGTCAGGTTAGTTTAAGTCGCCAATTGATCGCAGGGCTATGCGGTTTCTCCCAAGGTACAGCTCTCTCCCCTATATTTTAAGAAACCTCTTACTTCATACATTCACACATTCTAACGGATGTACGGAAAAAAGACAAATGATTAGAGAGAAAAAATCATTCGAGAAAAATAAAACGGGAGAAAAATTCATGGTTGGTCACTGTTGTTTATATAACCAGATAATCTATTGTTTTAAAATTTCGTCCTGACACTACTGACAGCAACAAAAAAAAAAGCGTTTTTTGTTGCATACCATTGCAACTAAAGCAATTGCGTATGCGTTTGTTAGTGTTATCTACAACATTAATGTTGCAAATGAGGTTTTTATTTTAAAAATTGTTTTTAAAGGTTTCTCGGATGTCAGCGCTCTCTGTTGACGCACTAAGTAACTATTTTTTTTAATTTAGGAAAGATTAATATTTAATTGCTAAGCGTATCGCAGCAAACCCGTTTCTCTTTAAATTTTTTCTCAAATATTTGCTTGCTTTTCTGGAACACCAGGAAGGTAGAGACAAAATTGCGAGTATTGATTGTATGCTATCGATATAGGATATATATTTCGATTACGTAAATTATGATTTGTCATTTCTTTATTATTTAAAGTGGTTCAGCATTCATTATCAGTAGTACCTTAAGCCGAAACATCATACGAATATTCTTAAGAGTTTACGTTTAACAATGCTGCTCTTCAAGATGGGCCATAGTATCCCATACTTAAGTTTAGAACAGTTAAAGGCTGTGTAAAAGTTGGATATCATTATAGTGAAACATGCTCCAAAGTTTCAAAGAATGCACACCACAGTTCAGACTTTGAAGTTCCGTTTTGCTGTTATGTTTTTTAAAATTTCATTTGAAATTTAAAATATTAATTATATAATCAATCATTCTTTTAAATTCATCCCTCCATAAACATAAAAAAGTATAGAATTATTAAGCTCTTTCTTTTTTCATATTTAATGTCTCCAAACATGCATTATTGCTCCTTGCCAAACAAATCCCTGGCTTAAAGCAGCTCTCCTAGCAGTCGAAATGAAAGAAGAAAAAAACATTACTCTTCCAATATCCTTCTTATATTTACCAATTCGAGACTCCTATTGTTTTGTATGTATGAGACTTTTCAGTATCAATTACAGTCAGTGTAAGGCGGCTTATATATTTGCTTCATCCCCGGCTTTGCCATTCCTATTCCAGGTATCCTATGATTCAAAGGAGTATTCCTTTTCTTAACATAAATGTCTTTATTTTTTTAAGGAGAAAGTTTTCGTATATATTGCTGATACTTAGACTCAATCATACAAGAATTGTATAACAGTTTAAAAAGAAGAAAGAATAGCTGATTCACAAGATGAGTCGTGATTTATGTTCATTTGCGTGCCTTAATTGTTCTTTAAGTGCTTTGTTTTATTTCATTTATATGTAGTTCATACAAGAAACAAAGAATACTCTTTCTTCCTTTGGGAACATTTATGTATCTCATTATAAGGGTGCTAAGGAAAGTTCGTTCAATGCATCATATACTCAAAATGTATTTGTTTAACGTAAGTAATGAATTAAGTCTTTTTAACTTATTTTTATTTCCTTTGTCTAATAAATTTAATTTAGGGTAATGTATAAAAGCCTTTAGGTATAACTTTTTTACAAAAATAATCCATCGGAAGCTCTAAAAATTTTTAAATTTTCTTTTAAATTAGCATTATTCAGAAAATTATTTTTTTATAAGGGAATAACTAAAGGAATACAAATGAACTATATTTTTTCTGAAATTTCATATAATATCTTCACTAATAATAGGAAGATTTTCAGAACTTAATTCAATAAATATTTTTCTTAATATTATGGCCAACTTTAGAATTTTTAAATCTTCAGATACTTTTAGCTGTCAATGAATTTTATTTCGTTGAGAAAATTTATAGAAATTCTTCTAAATGAATTCTTACATCTCTCTACGAGAATACATAGATTCAAATAAATCAAAATTTAAAAAAAATAACCCATGTAACCTACAGTAAAAGATCATAATTGTGACAACATTTTGAAAAGAAAATTAGCTCTCTAATATGACTGAGAAAAGCCTGCGAAAAATTCATATATATATATATTTTTTTTAATAAAACTACCATTTCGAAAAACTTAATATTTCCGAAACATGAAAAACTGTAGTTTTTCTTAGAAAATCTTATAGATTTATGTAGAGTTTGGATATAAAATCTTATTAACTAATTTGCATTACATTTAATTTTTTTTTAAACTTTTGCAATTAGAATTAAAAAGGTTTCGAAGCAAGTTCTCTTTTAGCTGTGTAACAGTTCTGTCCGTTAGAGGTATAGAGCAGCGAGTAATAAAAATTAAATTTTTAAGAGCAGGAGGTTTTAAATTTTGCTCATTATTTATTTTAAAACTATTCAGTTAATTATGGAAAGTGTACTATGATATTTCGGTACCATATTTTTGACATTGTTTATTTGACGTAAATACAACTATACATAATACTATGACTTAAACTTTGATTCATTTTTATTTCATATCCTCATTTGATTGATATTTTATCTCGAAAGGAAGTTGTGTATAGTGTTTTTTCCAACTGTTAACTTCGTCGTTTATTATGACAGGACATAGTGTTCTATGCAATACGACAGAGTAAAAAATCTAAAAGATGTACAGTGTATCAACTCAGTTTTAGAAAAAAATGGAGTGTCCCCCGACATACAGGGTTGTTTTGATAATATTTATTTTGAAAATACAAAAATATATTTAAAAGTTCTAATTTGGGCATTGATGGTTTGTTAACCGGTTAAACGCCCGTTATAAAACAAGATGTACTGAAGTTGCTTTGCCTGCAGAAAACCTTACTTAAAGGAGGAAACACATTTACAGCCTTCTTTTCGCTCTATTAACTACCTACAGAGTTGTTTCAAAAGGATATGGTGTCATTTACCGCCAACATACAGAGTTATTTTAATAAAATCTATTTGGAATACACAGAAAGATATTTGAAAATTCTGACCTTCTATTAGTACTTATTTCGAATGCCGTAAAAATTCACCAAACTAATATTGACGACATGCATTAAATTTAGTATTAAATACTACTGATATTACCCTTGAAGGTGCTGAGAAAATGAGAACCTATTATACAAGTGCGTAATATAGATACTATGGTAATAGGTTTCCTTTTTGTGGTATAGGTTTTCTCCCTTGAAACGGATAAGTATCCTTATATCACCATACTATACATTTCATGGAACCATATGCTTAACGTTATTTCTCTTGCTTATAATCCGTCTCCGCTTCAAACTATTACACTCACCATAATATGTATTAGAAATTCCATTTATTAAAAAAAGAAAGATTAACTACATGTGTTAACCTCTAATATCCTTTATTATATCCTTTAACCTTTGATAATAAGACTATATCACAATTTTACCATAGCCTAAAAGTTAACTTCAATTCCTTTTATGAGTTTACATAATTTAAGTTTGTGGAGACCTGTTTTAAAAGCATAAGTACCAATATGTGGTTCCATAAATCTTTTACGTGGTTTCATAAATCTTTTAAAACGTAAATCATTATACTTCGTGGAATTATTAACTTAGATTTACTTGTTATAACCGAACATAGGCAACAAAATCTAAATAATTTAAAAAAATGTGTGATAAAATAAATTTTTGATTTATTAGTGTAGCAATTTGCTCAAATTATAAATTTTTTTTCCAATTCCTTAGAAAACCCTTTCTTTGGAATATAATACGTGAAATGGTGTTTAAAAGGAGTTTTTAAGTAAATAGTTAGATTCACGATGTTTTCGAGGGTATGTACACCAAATTTGGTGTGGATCGGTTAAAAATTACGATTCGTATCTGGTATATACACACATAATATATGAATATTCTTCTTTATGTACATTTTTAATTGTTTTTTCTCTCCTTTTTTACTTTTTCATGGGAAAGAAGAAAAAAAAACGTGCTATTAATGATTTAAAAAAGGAAAAAAATAAACTAACCTTGGAATAAATCTGGGAACTTAGAAATTTTTTCTACTAGTACTTACGAATAATTACATTAAATTGCATTTTTAGCAGAACTAACTATTTAAAACAACTTAATTCAATTACCAATTTCACTTCACAAAATAACCAATTGTTAGAAAGATAGTTTCCTACCAGTGCCTCAGCAATTTAATTTGAAGCAAAGGATTGAAACTAGAAAGTGGTTCTATAGATATGCCCTACCAAGAAGCACATCAAAGTCTACTTAGTTGCTGTCAACCCCTTTTCAGAGCCCTTGCTTCTGCAACTGAAACTTCGTAATGAACTCTTCCGTTCATACGATACACAGTAATTAGATTAACCAGGCCCGTTAATCTCCACTTTCCGCCCCGTGTAAATACTCTAGGGAGATGTCAGCGGATGACAGGATTGTGTGTAATTGCAGTGTCAGGCCACGCCCCCTCTTTCCGCAGTGGAATTTCATAATCTGAGCCCCCCTCATAACTTTGTTTATTGAATTGGACTTACTCGATGGAGTTTCTTCTAAGAAATAGTTAACGTCTAGACAAGATAGTTTGTAAAATCATTTAACTATCTTTGATCATTAGTTGGTATAAATATTGATAGTAGTTTAAGATATAAAATGGAGAATAGTAAAAAGAATAGGAAAATTCCTAAAGAGCATCAAATTCAGAAATAAAAACCAAAGTTTTAGTTTAAGAAACTATCGTTAGTGAAGTGTTACTATATGATGCAAAAACTTGAAAACGGTCGAAAATAGAACTTTTTAAACAAATGCTTGAGATATATACCTAAAATTGTCTGCGCTAGTTAGAATGTAAAATGGATATCTTTTGAAAACGCTATAATAAAGGAATAGAGAACTGAACCCTAAAACGGAGATAGAATTGGCTCAGCCTTGTTTTTAGAATTTTTCAGGAAATTTTTGTGCTTACATTGGTTTCAGATGAATTATACGAGAGAAAGGCCCCAAATTACGTATTTAGCTCGTAATTTTGGATTGGATCAGGAAATTTTGAGTGCCTGCTAGGAAAATTCAAGGTATGGTTTTGTTGTTGACGTCACACTAGAGCTATACTATTTTTTTGTCAACATAATAGGCGTATTAAAGTTTTATGATTTCCCCATTCTCCAAACTTTTACTCTCCTCGTTACAATGGTTTAAGCAACTTTTGCAAGTTTCCTCACTCCAGTATATTACAGCTTCTTATTGAAACCTATTGTCGTGGACTAAAAGCAGGATTCGATGAAACCGTGGTAACGGAGAAACGGAAAGTAGAGAAATCACGTAGCCTTGAGACATCAATTTTATTTACAAAATACATAATGGGCTATGGGTGAAGGTTTATTATTAATCGTTGATGATGATCTGAAGGTAATAATGGAAAATGCACATAAGATATTATCACAAATTAGAGGGCAGATAGTAGTGGTTATCACTCAGTGCTTACACCACGCTTCACAATCCTGTGTAAACATTTCTGGCACTGAATTCACCAAGAACACAATAGAGCGGATTTAGAACCACTGAGAAACGTTTGGTGAAAGTGCAGTCAAATCAGACACCCAGGCGGCCTTAAGCACAAGGAATCGAACACTGATCAGTTTCCCATGGTAAGCTAAAACATAACCCACTACGCCAACTAGGTGTCAGAATATGTTAAGATCTATTGCCAAAGGTTGGAATTGGGTTAGAGATATACTTGGAATCTTAAGAAAGGGATGACAAAGTTTAAACATGAGACAATCTGTAATATGTTTGACTATTTAATCACATCATGTTGCAAGCCTACTTTTTAACGAGTAACGTTTACCTTTAAATACTTCAGAACATTAAGCTTATCCGGTATTAGACGAAAGATGAATTATCAACGTAACACAAATCTTTCAATCTCTGATTACTGCCATAAGATCACTTGTCAGAACTTCATGGAAAAATCAATTTGAAAACATTTGAAATCTGTTACTGAGAACAAATTTTTTTTGTAGTATTCAAGAATCCCATTTAAAATAGCATTGGGCAAAAAAATTATTTCAATGGTAATTACTAACTGATGATCGTTCCTAGACTTCTGGTTGCTGGAAAATATTACCTCTTTATTTACAAGCTACTTTTCATTACATTATTAATGGCTTACTTTTGTTTCTGTAAAGGTAGAGACTTTCATTCGAAATGTCACCCGCTTCCCGATTAAAGTACTCAAATCTCTACTTGACTACCTGCTAATAAACAATGTATTATGTTGTAATTATTGAGTTTAAAAATAGACATAATAAATTATGACGTACATTGCGATGATATTTTAAGTTCTTTCAGTTCTTTGACTTAAATGAAAGTTCAGAATTTCCTGAAAGTTGAAGAAAAGAAAGATTTGATAAAAAGGATTAACTCCAAGATAACCGGGTCTATGCTATTGTTGTTTAGACAAGTAAAGGTATGCCAAAAGAGTTTTTCATAATTTTATTTCCATTAGACATGAGAAGGAGCTGGTGAATTTTTCTTGATTATAATTCCAACAAAGCGATGTTCAGCACATATTTCATGGATAACGAACAGATAAAATAATTTTGTAATTAACTGAGACAGTTCATCAAAAGTTCTGTATTAATGCTATAAGCTCTACACATGCTCCTGTGGCTAAAAAAAGGCGATCGCCAGAGTGTGTGTTTAAATTTTGTTAAAAAAAATTTCTGCCTTGGATAAACAAAAGGAAGAGATAAGTGTTAATTAATTTGTATGTAAATTTTTTTTAAAAATTTACTTGAAGGTTTCCAAAAAAATATTCAGATAAAATATGGACACACAATGGAAGACGGGGACTAAAAAATAATTAGCTGTAGAAAAATATGACATTCACAGGTAACGCGTATTCAGCTAAGTGAGTATGCGGGGGATGCATAACCCCTTAACGGTCAGAGTTTAAAAAAATTGCATTAAAAATATCAGCCGATCAATTTAAAGCTAGAAATGCCACTAAGGCTAGAAATGATGAGAAAGCCAAAACTAAAATAACTGAAAAAAAATTTCCTTGCGGACGATAAATAAAAAAACTGAATTAAAGCAATTAAAATTAAAAAAAACGATTCAACTCAAGTGTAATGCAACCACATTACACAATTCAAGTTTCATTTGTTGCTGATCACAACAGAATTTATATTCAGTTTAACGCCAAACAAAATTTATCATTCATTACATTTTCGCATACTTTTAAAAATGACTAATAAGGCAATGTAAATCATCTTTGATAACAAGCATAATTTTTAGTCATTTTGCATAAAAAAATTAATCTACTGCCTATTGAGATAACTACTTTTCAATTAACTAGAGTACTCAAATTTTGACTCGAGCTCATCGCTGAAAGGCTGTATACTTTTCCCTTTTCACATACCCACCAAATTTAAACTTTATTAACACATGCTATCACCAGAGAAAATTTATCGTTATTCAATTTTATATTATTTTCCGTCAAAAAAAATGTTTGATTAGGAAGTCTTTGCCTAATGATAGTACGAGCTTCAATTTCTTCTACATGACAATAACTTCTGCAATTTATATACAATTGTACAAAAGTTTCAATACATAAATTTAAAAACAGTTCATTTCACATTAAAAATGATAACACAATAATATTTATGTAAAGCGTTTTTAACACAAAACATAAAAGCAATTACAAAAATATAATATAACACCTGATTTGAAGATTTTTTTACAAACAAATATGAGCATAAAAGAATAAAAAACAGTCGAATATGCTAAGGGCTTACTAAAGTTTGCACCTCATTAATCCAATTTTTTTCTCTTTCAAGTATAACCCACAAATAGCTTCCACCTCTTATGAACGCAAACCATGACCGCTGACGTCAGAAACCATGACCTTTGCACCCGCAATACGCCAAAGTCCTTTACGGGCGTGAGAATTAGGCAGGGAAAATCACCCTACTATTCCTTTTATACGTACCATTAATTCAGTCGCCAATTTTTTTTTCCTTTCTCAATTTCTTCATATACTTTTTTTCGGCAGCGAGTAAGAGAGGGTGTTAATGAGGTTGCTTGCATGTTTCATTTTGGTGGTTGGTCAATCTTGACAGAGGAATATGATCAATGACCATATTAGCATGCGTCATGTCCGAGAGGGGTAGGGGAATTGCTTGGATATGAAAGTGAGTCAGAGAGAATGGACAACGGTGATAGTGGTGAGAAGAGGAATTTTTTTTTGTTGCTTGTAATGTGCATATTGGGTGATAATTTAATGAAAAGCATCACATTTGGGAATGGACTACGTGCGAAAATATAATGAAGCCCCAGTGAAATATGTAGTGGAAACGAAATTTATTTTCCCACATTCCTGTTTGATTTATTTCGCCATGGGATATTTTTTGGCAACTGTTCAGCTGCTTCTAAAAGAATATTACTTGGCTTCGTTACGAAATTCAGTGGTAAAAATGTAATTTATCGTTACATATCTAATAATTTGTATGATTTTTAAATAAAACGCATAAAATCTTAAAAGATTAAAGCAATTAAGCCTATAATGATTTAACTTTACTATATTGAACTGTTTAATCGTTACAACCATTTTATCACAAGAAAAATTGCAACTAGAAAAAGATGCAAAAAACCTTAGAAAATTAATCGAAAATAATAAGATGTTTAAAAAAAGGAAATATTTAGTTTAAAATGCTTGCAATTTTTTTATTAATTTAAATAAAAATTAATTAACCGCAAAACGATATAACTTTTTCTCAAATCCTAGGGTTATATAAGTCGCTTTCTTATACTGCATCGATATCATCAAATCAGAATTAGTATATCAATACGTTCGTGTGATGATCAGCGAAAATTATATTAGAAGCAAAATTTTTTATGCAATACTTTATCAGCACACAAATTTAGTAGACTGAGCATTATGAACGTAAAAACTATATAAAAATGCGGAAAAATGTACAACCGAATGTCGAAAAATACGAAGATTATTTGAACGATATAAAAAAAAAAAAAAAAAAAAGTTTCCAAAAAATGTTAATGATGATAAAGTATATGAAGAAAGATATTTGTATCGATATCATCGAAGCAAAATTAGTACATCAATACTATTGTTTGATGATCAGTAAAAGTTACATTGGAAGTATTTCTTTACGCAGTACTTATTCGCCGCACATAAATTTAGTAAACTGTGCACCAATAACATAAAAACTATATAAAAATGCGGAAAAATGTCCAAACAAATGTATAAATATGAGAAGATTATTTGAACGATGCAAAATAAAAAATAAAAATTTTCAATAAATATTAACGATGTAAAATATATGAAGAAAAAATAAATGTAGGCACATAAAAATTTACATTGGAAGCATAATTTTTATGTAGTTCTTATTAGCCATGCATAAATTAAGTAGTCTAAGCATTAAGAGCATAGAAGCTTGATTAAAATGAGGAAAAATTTCAAAACAAATGTATAAATATATGAAGATTATTTGAACAATGTAAAAGAAAAAATCAAAAATTTCGAAAAATATTAAAAATGTTAAAATATATATGAAGAAAATTAAACATATGAATACAATAATGTTACATCAGAAGCATAATATTTTTATGCAGTCCTTATTAGTCGCGCATGAATTAAGTAGTACATGCATCAAAAACTTTATAGAAATACGAAAAAATGTACAAACGAATGCATAAAAATATGAAGATTATTTGAACAATATGGAAGAAAATATCAAAAATCTTGGAAAATACAAAAGATATTAAAATATACGAAGACCATATGCCGACAGAAAATACAGGAATGGTATAAAAAGTATGACAAATATCGGCATGCATAAAAAATACGAAGAATATGTCTGTGATATAGAGAATTTATGAATAACAGTGAATATATAGTCAACAAAAGTCTTTGAAAAAGTCTATACAGTCTACGATAATATGGTAAGTAAAATAATAATTTGGGTGATAGAATTAATGATTTTAGAAATAAAGGAGACAGTGCAATATTTAAAAAAAAAATCATAAATATTATATCAGTTTTCCACTTTTTGAAAATGGATTCTTGAAACTCTTTCACGTCTTCAAAGCATTTTTCTTTTTACCCTCGAAAGAATACAAATATTTGTGACGAAGGTAATAATCAATAGAAAATAAAATATATAAAAAATGAACTAACAAATCATTCAAATCTTGTGATAGAAAGATTTATTTCCTTATTCATTCACATTCACTTGCTTTTTCTTTTATGTTCCAAATTATATTTTTCAAACGATAGGAAATGATTTTTTGGTACTGTTTTCGCCGACAATAAAATTTCTTGCGAAATGAGATTTCTTTCCGTCAGCGTGTGTAAACACTTGTTGCATTTACAATTTCCGCATCAAAGTCTAACAGAAAGGTATTCTTAAAAATCTTTTACCGAAGCATTCTCGCCTTTTTTCGAATACGCTCACAAAGAGCGATATTTTTCCCTTTCAAGGAGCGATATTTTTTGAAAAATGTTTAAGTTTTTACAAATAGTTTGATCATTATTTTCTGATTTGGAATCTACAAACAAATAAAATGCTGAGCTACGTAAAAGGAATGCCATTGCATTGATTTTATATCCATAAAAATATATTAATAAGGTTTTTATCTATGTAAAATTTTTTTGGTTATCAATGTTATTGTTTCAAAAACACAGTAATATGCTTGGTGGAGAATTTTTTTTTCCTGAAATAGATTCATGTTTTAACAGGATTGAGATAATATTACATATAATTCAATGAGTATAATTAAACATATAATAATTCAATTATAATAGGTACTTTTATTTCAGCATGGCAAACACAAAGCTGACAAAATTGTTTGTAAACTGTAAAGGAATTATTCTTGAAAAATGTATAACATTTGTATCACGCCAATTGTGTAAAATCTGCTTAGCTTAAAGTAACACTAATTTTTTCATTTTTGAAACTTTGACTCGTTAAAATATCAAAAGGAAAACAAATTATGATTGGATTATGCCCATACTTTCTAATCCAGTGTAATCCTTAAAACAATCATCATTTTAAAATGTATGGTTTATTCTTGGTACAGTGCACCAAAAAAAAACCTGATTGACTGTTGATCTAATGTTCGAATCTTCACGTCATAGGACTCATTCTTAATAATTTGAGGGGGTGACCTCAAATATGCTAATTAAGTAATGCAGACGATATTTTAAATTTCGAAATCAGACACAAAAATGTACTGCCTCTCAATAAACATACTTTTTTTTCAACGAAGTCAGATTTCTGAACCCCAAAATATAGGGGGTAGCCACAACCTAGGAAATATGGTCCCCATTGTTTGGGCATGAACGCAATCCAAAGTTTAGACCCCTTAATGTCAATTTTATTTTTTGCGTATTTCGCGAGAACATTTCAGGTGAATTTAAAAATATTTCTACACGCAATTATTTAATTCGTTTATTCAAAGAAAGTTCCACGAAAATTTCTTTATTTAATATTTTTAGTTAAGTGCTAAAGATTTTATTAAATAACAGTCAAAAAATTTTCGAATTGTAAGGCATAAAATTTTTAAGTAATTTTAAATTATGTAATTTTACGAAGTCATAGTAAACAATTTGAGTTAAATCTGATGAAGAGTTCCTAAGAAATAGAATTTTAAAGAAGTCGTATATTTAATTATTAATTTAATTTAATTTTTTCCCGACTATTATTAAATAAAATAATAAATAATAATAAGTATTTTATAAAAGTTATTTTTTGCGGGGAATTATAATTGTATGTAAAGAGTTTTTAATTTCACTTAAAAAGTTCTCTAAGCGAAATACGCAAAAAGTAAAATTAACATTAAGAGGTTGAAACTTTGGATAGCTATCCTGACCGAACTATTGAGACCACATTTTCCAGATTGCCGCTACCCCCTATATTCCAGGGTTCAGAAATCGGAATCCGTGGAAACTAAGGTATGTTTATTTCAAGAAAGTACGTTATTGTGTCTGATTTTGTCACTTAAAATATCGTCTGCACAAATTAATTCGTATACTTGAGATCACCCCCTCGAATTATTAGTCGGAACGTGAAGATCTGATAATTAGATCAAAAGTTATTCTATTATATTTTGGCACACTGTACATCTGAACTCACTTTCTTCTATACTTTAAATTTTAAATTACTAATGTATGTTAAATAGAATTTATCATAAAGCATACCTCCCGCAGTATAGGGTTCAGCGGATGCGCAATGCAAACAATTTAAATGAGTGTTAGGTAGGTACTTTCTTTACATCGCACTACAGTTGCACAATGGGCTATTGGTGATGGTTTGAGAAACCTCCATGAGGATGATCCAAAGACATGCCAACGCAATTAGGATCCACTGCAGAGGGGATGGCTTCCCTGCTTTGGTAGCCCGACGACCTGTACGTGAAGTCTTGCACTTTACGGTGGAACAGTTTAACAAGGATCGATACAACGCACCTTCTGCCCCTACGCAGGCTTATCAAAGTGGCCACCCACCCGCTTACTGACCACAGCCAGTGATGCTTGACTTCGGTGTTCTACTAGTAACCGAGTCTTAACTATCAGTCCACTGTGGGACAAATGAGAGATAGGGAGTTATAAGTTTTGCCAATTGGAATCTTTCCGACATGAAATAAATTCAATATTTAGTTCATATTTTCTGTTCTCAAAGCGGCAATACAATCAAAATATCGATAGAAACATTGAAAATAAATAACTTAATTCACTAATATATCTCTTAGAGCTGTTCAATTAGGAACTATATATCAATGCATAATTTTCCGGAATGTATTGCATAAATCCCAGAATACAAAGATAAAATAAACTTGATGATAAACAACTGAGTATTTAACTGTCATTCCTTACCTTTGATCTTAGTACGAGTAGAAGGATTAAGAAAAAGCCGTTTAAATAGTAGTTTAAGCACACAAATTTCAAAATACT
Source organism: Parasteatoda tepidariorum (assembly GCF_982258835.1). Classification (NCBI taxonomy): domain Eukaryota; kingdom Metazoa; phylum Arthropoda; class Arachnida; order Araneae; family Theridiidae; genus Parasteatoda; species Parasteatoda tepidariorum. Next base: position 101,762,349 of record NC_141757.1, read on the forward strand.
CAAATTAACAATTCATTACATCACATATTTTTCTTTTCACAGTAACTTTAAATAAAGTCGCAGAAAAGCTCTTAAAAGCATAAAATTACTTTATCGAAATAGAATTTTCTTGCAAACTTTCCACTAATTATCTTAATAAAGTATTAAGAAACTTAACTGAACTTTCTTCAATAAAACCTTACTTGAAAAGGCAAAAAAGATTCTAATTAAGTTCGTTACTATAGTTACGAAAGTAGGTTCTAATGAAAGGAAATGACTACCGGATGGAAACTTTTAATTTATTTACTGAAGTTTCTCGTTATTAAGAGGTATTTCATATTCGTTCGTAAAAGAAAGTTTTTAATGTTATTCATGTCTTTATATTTTGACATCAAGAATTCAAAAAGTTATTTTTGCTGAATATTACATAATCATATAGATTAGAGGTTAATTCCTGGTTCTTGGCGCTCAAAAAAATTGTTTTTTCTTAAATACATTTCATGTAATTAAAATTTAAATAACTCAATTCGAACAATCAGAAAAACTAATAAACTCGATTATTGTTTTAAAACAAATTATATTAAAACAATTAAGGGATTTTATTCTCGTTTTATCATTTGCATTATGCAGTCAATTTTTTCCGAATTTGCAGCAGTCAATGCCCAATTTTGTAACAATCACAATATAGCCGAATAATGTATCTCTTAAAAGTCTCAGAAGTCAAGCATTGAAACAAAACTCGACTTCGAGAAGAACTTTTTTATAGAATTAACTCGCTATTGGATTACACGTTGAATAAAACCTCAAAAAACATCTCCGCTACGCCCTACGGTTAGGGAATTTTAACCATCACTGCGTAAAATATAGTTTTATAGTCCTTGTCTAATATAAATTTTTAAAAAAGTATTTGCATTAAATAATACATTTTGATAATAAGGATAGTAAATTAATATTTAGGCGTGAAAGAAAAATTATTATAAAAATTAAATAAATCACTAATGGAAAAAAAACCCTTCAAAACTTATTTGACTGCACAGGAAGAAAAACAGAGTAAAGTTGAAATTAAATTATTATACAGAGCTATGAACTTCATCCCGTAATCATGCGGTTATTGAAGTTTCAAATCCCATCTTATTCAATAATAAAGTAATTAGTTAGTTTTTGAAAGCGTTTTTTCTTTTTTATAGTATTAAATTGAATGTGTTTCAGGCATACTTTTTTTGAACTCGTTTACCTTCAAAATGACTAATGAGCATACTTTTCCGAGTTCATTTTTGATAAGGATTCAAAAAATATATAAATGAAGGGTGGTGATCATAGAATACCCTGCAAAATGCATTTTACCAGCAAAAAACTGTTTATTCGTTTCACTAAATTTAAAATGCATAAACATTTGCCAAAAATCCCTTAAATATGAGGAACATTTGCATGAAAAGTTGTGACTCTACAGGAACTCTTTTATTAAGCTCATCCTTTAAGCTCATAATTTAAAGTAAAAAAATTTAAAGAAAATAGCATCTGAAGGCCACAAGCGATCTAAATTTACAGCAGTTTTTTTTCTATCTCGTCCTCCTCACTATTAATTTGAAAATGCTATGTTTATTTTGCTTAAATATTAATTTGCAATCTCTTTAATGGTCATTTTTTTCTATATATATCTATATCTATATCTATCTATCTATCTATCTATCTATCTATATATATATATATATATATATATATATATATATATATATATATATATATATATATATATATATATATATATATATATATATATATATATATATATATATATATATTAATAAAGTGTAACTCTTTGTTCCAAGTTTTCCGAACTAATTTATCTTAATCATTCTAAACGAAACAATTTCAATCTATACTTAAATTTTAATTCATTCAAATATTCCATTTTCGCCTTTTCTCCTCCAATCGATACTGGTTCAATGGAAAGAGTTTTACGCTGTCGTAGTTTGAATTGTGGAAGGAAAATCTCTTGGCCTTTACAATTCCAATGAACACATTCGAACTTTATAATTATCCTTTTGAAAAGGAACTCTTTGGCTAAAATTTATACCGACGTCCAGTGATTTTGGGAACAAAGCTGTCACGAAAGTCCCCTCCCCCCTTGGCACTCCCCACGTTCAGTGTTGCTAATCAAGGAGTTTTCTGGGGTCGTAAAATTTACGGATTCTTGTAGCAGTGGTGGATCAATGTGGATTCGAATTAAGCCACTAGCCCATGCTTGGTGACATTTGCCGAATAACTTGGGGTGTAATTCAAACCACCGAACTTAACGATAGGTCTTGATTAAAGTTCAAATTTTCTGAACTATGTTAGAAAATGGAAAGTCAAAGACAGAATGTTTTGGTGAATCACAATGGACACGGGCTGATTTAAGAATGAAAGATAGGGTCAAGAGTTAGACATTCTGTGTCTGGTTTAGTTTGACATACAAAACTGCTCTAAAATTTGATTTCAAAGAGAGTTATTGAAAGAGTGCAAAATAAATTGAACTTGGAGTAAATTAAGATTTTGCTGCATAATAGCAGAATGAAATTGAAACTGGAAATAGATTGCAATTTGAACAGCTTTCCTACTTTCTACTGAATTATTTTCAAGATGGAAAGTGTTTTTCTGTTTCTCTAAGGTAAGCAATAACATGAGTTAAAATAATAAAAATTTCCCAATTTTTTGATAAATCAAAGCAAATTAATATTCTTAAATACGTTATGCGCAGTTAAAATTTAAATAGCTTGATTTAAAGGATAAGAAAAAAATAAATTTAACTCGATTAACATTTAAAAGCAAATTTTACTATAAAAACCAATTGATATTTTATTTTATCACTTGCTTAATATCCATTTTTAGAAGAGGTAAAAAAATAAGCATAAATTAATCAGCACTGAACAGCAATACAAAATCGTGCAAAAAATTTTAGAACGAATACCGAAGCAGATAATAAAGCTAAAATAATTCCAATGGCTATAAGAATATAAAGTATTAGTATGGTTGTAATCTCTATTGTTTTTATTTATTATTTAATGCCTTTCTCGATATCTTTATGTTATTGCATAAAGCAAAACTCGTATTTAGTAGTTCATCTCAACAACATAAAGACTAATTGTATTCAGTGTCATCTGGCATAATGTTTGAGGCAACTCTTGATATATTTAAAATTTACCACAATCAAGCAATTTTGTTCCGTACTTATTTCTTCGAGGATCGCAAGAAACCTATTTCTGCAGTATCTATCATAAAAATGCACACTATTGGTGCAGCTTTAATAGCATCAAATTTACTCATAAAAAACTTGTACCTTTATGAAAGTATATTTGGTACCTATTAAACCTGCACCAATTTCCATGATATGCCTGCTACCAAAATGAAGCAGCATTTATGCCAAAAGTAGCAAGGCTTATTTTGACGTTCACTTAAGCAAAGTAGTAACATCTCTCCATTAATATTGCTTTTTATTACATTTCTTATTTTTTACTTTAATCAATAATTATTTTTAAAAATAAATATCAATGACGTCAATAATAATATTGGTGTTTATTACGCTTTTTCTCAAGGCATTAGGAATATTTATCCATTAATTTTACTTTTCAATACAAATCTTTTTTCTTTTTTTTTAATATCAATACCGTTTATTTAAATTGAATTAAACAAATGCTTGACAATATTAACCAAATAACTTGTGATGTAATTCACAATCCCTGAATTTAACGGCCGCATTTTCTGAGCTATTGAAAGTATGATGAATGAACTATGAAAGGGAATGTTTAAAATATTGAAGAACAAATAGGTTAGGTAAATCACAAAGGACAATGACCAATTTACGAGAGAGTAACGGTTAAAAATTAGACATTCTGGGTCTGAAGGGTTGAAAGTTAGATAATGATAGATAATTTGGACTTGAGTAAACTAAAATTTTGGCTGTCAAATAATCGAATAAATTCAAAACCGGAATAGAACTGTTCGGATAATTTTGTTTCACTGAACAAATGTGAAAAAATATTCCGAAATATCTTCTAATAAAATTTCAGCTAAATGGTGTTTGAGATGAAAAAACACTTTTTGATATTCTTCTTATTCATTTTGAAAGAAATATTAGTGAAAAAATTCAATTTCTGAATTAAGTCAAATACTAATAATAAGCAATTGGAATAAACATGCTAATTTGAAGCCTCAAATACAAAAATATAATGAAAATTGTTGTAACTCCTCAGCAACCAACAACAAAAATACATACCTCTGAGTGAAACAAGTATAGTGTTTCGTTATTGAAACAAAGCGTTATAGAACAGAAAAACCTGCAAGCCATGTTGCTATTGGCTGGACCATGCACTGTCCACAAATGCCTATATAGAGTGTAACCGTCACTTATATTCATGTATGACGCCCCATCTTTAATCCATTAGTTTTGAATGAAGCCTGTTGATGAGGAGGTATATGTGAACGTGGACTTAGATTTAGTTTGGTTAGTTTGGTTGATTATGGATAAAAAAGTATTCGGTTTTGTATTTTCATTATCTTTGAGTTCTTATATTTTTATTCCAATAGAAACATGGCATACTGCTTTTGCTGTTCGTTACGTTGCTATAACGAAACAATATAAATGTTTCGTTCAGAGGTATGTATTTTTGTTGTTTACTGCTGAGTTTTCATACACATATATATACCGAAGAGCCATTACACTATGACAACCCTCCATCTATAACAATGGGCTCGCCCAGGTTTTCGTGATTTCTTACCCAGGAACATTGTTTTCATGGCTCATATTAGGACCCATAATCCTCATAGAATAATACCTGACGTCTGTAAGCTACTTGAACGTAGTTTCAGACCAGGTTCACTCATTCATGGCAACAGTTTTTCCTGCGGGGGTATGGCGTTTACCAACAGGATAATGCACCATGTCATAAGAATCGAATCGTCATGGATTGGTTTGAGGAACATTCCAGTAACTTTCAAGTCATGTCTTGGCCCCCAAATTCACCTGACCTTAATCCAATAGAGCATTTGTGGTCCTATTTGGAAAACGAAATTCATGCTGCCATGCTCCCTTCGCAATGTGAGGGAATTGCAGGACCAGTTGGTGAGCACTTGGTACCAGACACCTCAGACTATCTATCAGCACCTTGTGGAATCAATGTCACGGAGGGTGCTAGCAGTTTTGAAGGCTAAAGGTGGTCCTACAAGTTAGTAGCAGGGTGGTTATAATGTAATGGCTCTTCGGTGTATATATATATATATATATATATATATATATATATATATATATATATATATATATATATATATATATCATAAAATATATATATGATAAAAAAATAATAAATTCCGCTTGAAAAAAAATTTAAACTCTCAGTAGGTGGCGCTAGTGGCTTAACCTAAATGAGAATTTTACTGAGAAAGCTAGACTCATGATAGTTTGTTTCATTTTTATGCATTTGGATTTTACGAATTTATATTTATTTTTAGCAACAAGTGATGCATTTTCTTTTTCTGGCGAGTTTTCAAATTAATTATTTTTTGTTTCTTGCTTTCTCTATCACCTTCTACTCTTTTTATCAAATTTTAATACTTTGCGACGGTCAGTAAGAGCTTTATATGCTTTGAGCTCAGTTTAGTTTTAAATGAAATTAACATTAAAAAAAAACGAAAAATCAGCATAAAAAGTTAAAAACACATTCCGTATTATCATCCGTCACTAAAAATAAAACAGTATCGCTCATTACATTTTTTTAAATGACGTTAGGTAGTTCAAAATTGTTTAACTATGCAGCATACATGCTTTATGTTCGCAATCATTTTTTGAAGTGTATAAAATTTGAATAAATTATTGTATATAAATGAAATAATTATTAAAATGTACTTAAATTAAATAATTGTTAAAATATACTTAAATTAAATATTTGTTATAAATGTATTTAAATTAAATAATTATAAATGTATTTATATTGTATAATCATTATGAATGCATTTAAATCAACTAATTATTAGAAATGCATTTGAATTGAATACGTATTATAAATTTATTTAAATTAAAATTAGATTAAGCACTATTTTCCAAAAAAAATAAATATGAAATAAGCATTATTTTTATCATTATTATCGTAAATAAGCTGAATGGAATGCATTGAAAAAAAATAATATAACATCGATTTATCTGAAAATAAAACTTTCTTTTCAAATTATTAAATGGCAGTTTATATTTGCCCACGTAAGTGTTACGCTTCTGCTATTTGAAAAGGCATCTAAAGAAATCTGCAACAATTTTGATCGGAGAACCTAAAAGCAGAGAATCTCCTCGAATGTTCGAATAAACTCACATTTTTCGAAAAGCACCTTTTTACTCGATAGTATATGATCACTATTCCCTACTCGAAAAGTTGAATATTACCTTTTCTTTCTCAGGAAAAAAAAAGCTTTGAAAATATCCCCCATGAAAACCTATTCCGTTCTAGGAAGTGTGTGTTCGTATGAGCCCGAATCATAAATTTCCTCAAAATAAACATTATTTCGAAGAAATGTATAAAAAATGAAATCTTTTCAACGTTTACCTACAGAAAAGCCATATAAGTATTTATTTTCAAAGGACTTCTACGGTGGAAAAGGTAAGGAAAATCTGAGTTGCGTTTGGTATCATAAATGTAAAAAGAATAAATAGAGAATTCTATAGAGAAAAATATTTACTTTAATGTAAATCAATAGAGAAGTAAAGCACAAAATATTATAGCTGTTACTCGTTTATTGAAATATGTTTTCATAGAAGAAAAAAGCAAACTTCTCTCTAAAATGAGATTATCGAGATTTATCTTAAAAGTAAATCCAAGAGGAATTATTCGTTTAGTTTAAATAAGGACATATTAACTGTAACATTTTCGTGCATGATTTATTTATAAGCAATGTGAGTTGCAGCTATATATCACTTGCAACTATTGCGTTTGAGTTGGCAACTAAGTCCCCTCCATTATTTATTTTATTTTTTTAATTTTTAAAAAGTTTATAGTGTGAGATCATCGAGCTATCTTCTCAAGTTTCAAAGTTAACAAAGTTAACAAAAAAAGTTGGTTTGAAACAAGTAGGCTAAATCACTTTTATCAAAACTCGATTGCACTTCTGAAACTATGAGTGTTTTAGTTGGCCTAAAATCTCAATCACAAGTAATTTTTTCAGTTAACACACTTTCTCTAAACACAATAAAACTAGCATCAGAATCAGCTTCTGTGAGTTTTTCGAAAATTTAAAATCAGGAATTAGGCTGTATCGAAAATGATCATTTTTCTCAACTTATCATTCCATTTTAGTGAACTGAATATTAGCATAAGTCTGTATGCTCTTTACTCAGTCAAGAGGTTTACAAATATTAGAATAAAATGACTCGAAAAAAGAAACAAAAGAAATTCAAATAGAGCAAAACATCATTTTTCAAATTATCTAGATCTAAAACAATAAGACGAAAACATTCATTGGAAAGTGGAATATCAAAATCTTAAGCAATTGCGAGAATTTTTAGCTGCAAATCAAATATTTTCACACAATAAAGTGATTTTTAAGAAAATATTGTCTATGCGTCATCTACAGGAACTGATTTTTTTCCGGTTACATTATTAGCTGAAATGAGGAAAATACTACTAATTTTATGAAAAATTGACTCCCACTTTTCAAAATTTTGAAAATTCCTTAATAGACCTATATAATAATGCTTCATATGTTATAGAAATACAAACAATGTTATTATAACCTGCAATTATTCAAACTACAAGGCGCACAAAAGGAAAAGAAACATGACAGGTTATTGATCGGAACAAATATAAAGCGAATGAAAATTTTTTGCAAAATTTTGTAAAACGCCTTTATCTAAAGATGATTAAGTAAAAAATATTACTTTTCTTGCAATTATTTGATATGATTTAATTTACAAACCGGCCAAAAAAAATTCGAATTGAAAGGAGCACAATTTTTTTAAAAAGAATTCAATCTACGCAAATTTAAATGATAAAATTAAAAATTAATAATGTTTCAAAGAAACTTTCCATGAAGCAATTATTTATAAACACGTAATGTTTTGAAAAAATTGGTCACAATTTGAAGAAAAATATATTTATTTGTTTTCAATTTTCACAGAGGTGTAACTCCCTTTGCGGTATGGCTCTTTTTACATAATCCAGTGAATTAATTCCTCTGACGATCTATTATACAGAAATAATTTCCTTCAAAATATGCGTTAATAATAAATAGTTTTGCTATTATTTACAAAAAAATTTTCTTAAGGTATCCGACTAGTTTAAACAAACTTTTTTTATATATTAATATAACTTTGAAAAAAACTGGTTTATTTGTTTTGTTATGTGTAAAAACTTATGTAACAGGCAAAAAATATATTATCATTATTTTTATAAATGGCAATTTTTAGGTAAAAAATAAGGCATTACATTGCATATATGCTAAACACTGCAAAAAATTTATATCGACTAAAACAAAATATCCCTTGTGGATTTTATTTAGAATGCTATCAACGGTGTTTCGAACTAATAGCTTAAAAGCAGATGCATTTACAGCTGAGTTAGGGATCAATGTAGTTAAAAATGTAAATTTTTAAAAATTTCAGGATTTCTCTTTAAGAAAAAACATGCATAAAAATGAAATTCTGCGTTTTTCTTTTAGTCTGTAGTTTAAAACATATGTGCTTATAATCATAAACATTCATGAAAAATTTAAAAAATAACATGAAATGTTAAATGTGAAAAAATCTGATTTTTAGATAAGCGCCTTTCAAAGGCATAAAATTATTAGTCTACTCACTGTTATCACCGCATACAAAAACTGCTATAACTTAATAACTAATTTGAATACAAGCAAAAGTCAAGTTATTTTTAAGTAAAATGAAGCTAAGATTACACGGATTCTAAAATTATAATAAATTAATAAATAATAATAAATTTATTATAAATTTTAAATTTTGAATAATAAATTTTTCGAAACTAAAATTAAAAAAATTTCGATTGAAATTAAATAATAAATTTTGCCCAAAATCCTGTTTTTGCACTAGTTCTAATAATATATAGGCATAGAGTTTCGACTAATTTAAAAAATTGTTAACTCGATGGAATTCTTTTAGAACAGAAGTTCTAACGCCGAAGCAAAAGTTATTTGGCGCCAAAAACATTTACAAAGCGAAAAAAAACTTGATTAAATGAAGGGATTTATTTTGATATCGTAAGGATGTCTTGAAAGAATTCGTGGAAAATCGATGAATGAAACAAAAGTAATTTTTTACAGTTAATGGCATAGTGATTGATTGACTCTGTTTTTGTAATAGTAGCACTTTTCTCTGAGAAAGGGAAAGCACAAATTCTTTGTTGAAAGATGCAGTAACAGAAAGTAATCGTCTTGATACATTTAGTTAAACAAAGAGTAATATTGAGTTTTTTTGTTATTGAAATGAAACGAAATTTTTGAATTACACTTTATTAAGTTAAAATTTCCGAAAATTGAAAAATGAATGCTGAATTTTTTTCCTTATTTCTACAGTGTGTAAAAAAGGTCTGCAACAGTTTATTTGTTGATCTACTTATCTGAGTTTTCTATAGTATCATAATGAGAAAAATTTTAATTACATTTATTTTTTAAAGCTGGATTAAAATTATTATCATTTTTATGAATTGTTCTTGAAACAGTTTAAATAATATATTAAATAGTTTAAATAATATTTGAAACTCTCAAAATATTGATCTATTTCTATGAGTGCTAGATAATATAATAAACAAAATTTAGGATATACATTCCTTTTTTTTTAAAAAAAAACTATACTCTAACTTTCTTTTTAGTAATTATTTAAGAGCTTATAATAATTATTGAAAGAGTTTAAATATTGATCTGATTTTTGATAATTATGTCATAAAATTAATTTCTTTATTTTTATTAACCCATTAAACGCCGCTATATAAACCGTTGAGAAATAATTGGAATTTTAGTATGCTTTAAGGTGTAATATAAATTTCTAATCATATTAGCCTTAAATTTTTGAAAAACATTTATTTGGTTAAAAGATATAATAGGGTCCCAAAATGGGAGACTTGGCGTTTAATGGGACTAACATAGTTCACTTACACACTACGCTACAAGTTGAGTGTTTAGTTTCATTAGTTGTATATATTTTGACAAAAATCGCCAAAAATTAAGAGGACTAATTAAGAGAACATTATTGCTGAGAAAAAGATAATAATCTTCTCTTTTATTGATTTTGCTGCGTAAGGATAAGAATATTATCAATATGTTAAATATTAATATTAATATCAATTATACAATAAAGAGGATAATTCACATTTTTTATTCTACACCAGACGGAAGTATAAAAGCCATTAGTGTATTACGGGCACGTTACCAAGTTCAGTACAAAAGTCAGAATGGTTTCCTCTCAGGTATAAAAGCAAGTCAAGAAATCTGCTAAATGGAATGTGCTCAGGATGTTCGAAAAGTAATCTCGTCTAATTTATTTTTAATTCTAAAGTGCGATACATTGACTGGTTCTGATAGGTCACAAGGAATAACCCTCTGGATTAGGGAACCTAAAATGTTACCCTACACTGAGTCTAAATGCCTTATTTATTTTCCACCCTCTATTCCTAATTTATTTACTTATTTATTGCCACCCTCTATTCCTAAACGTAATTGGAAATTCCTAATAATAATTCTAACTAATTTATTGTTTTTTCTGAAGAAAGTCTTTCAAACAGTTTAAATAATAATCCAGCTATTTACAATTTCTGACAAATCTGATCGAAATTGGTTGAATAATTCCTGAGAAATCGAATTCTTAAAAATATGACTTATTTAAAATCCAATTTCTCAGGATTTTCACCAAATTCGCTGAAATTTTGTATTTTGCTACGTAAAATTACACTCTTTAAAATGATGTACAAAATTGTATACCTTACATTCAAAATTGTTTAGATTATTATTAAGTAAAATAATAAAAAATAATAAATATTTACTTAAAGTTATTTTTTTTGTTGCATAGAATTACATTTGGCTAAGCAAATTTCATGATAGTGTGCAAAAGGTTTCAATTCTCTTAAAACATTCTCGGGGTAAAGCGAAAAATGCAAATAAAATGCAACATTACTTTGTATCGCTCATCCGACCAAACTATTGGAACCATATTTCCCGTATTGCGGTTACTCCTTATATTTCTGCAGTCAGAAATTCAAAGCCATTGAAAAATGGTATGTTTATTCAAAGAAAGTTATGTTTTTGAATCTGATTTCTTAAGTTAGATTATCGTTTGCAGAAATTAATTAGCGTATTTGAGATCGCATTTTCGAATCATTAAGATTGAAGATCCAATCATTAGATCAAAAGTTATTTAGGGAGATCCATTTATTTATTTATTGTTATTTACCGCAATGTACAGATGATTCCGCATTAAGAGTTCAATCATCAATACTAAGACACAGAAACTCTTAACACTGATAACAGTATTTTATTGCATTATCAAATAAATCATGTATTTTATCATTACACGTTTCTGTTATACTTTTAAGAATATTCAATATTATTATTATTATTATTTTCCAATACTTTCATTCGGATAGCAGAAGGGTAGATTTGCTGACCACTCTCTCATGGGCACCATATTAAGTGGTAGAACATTGTCCCCATTTTAGGATAGAACGGAGATGGACAAAAAGAATATCCATGCATTTTCTGAGTTGGTAACCAGGGAGCGTTATGACTTAAGGTCAGCTCCCAGACCACCATGTAGTAGTGGTCGGTACATTTATGAATATTTCTTTTCATACCCGATGCGTTTGAACATGTGTCAGATTTGGTTCGATATCCTCAAAATAGAAGTCAGGTATGAGAAAAGATAAAGGGATAGTTTTTTTAGTCCACTTGGCACTTTATAAAGAGCACATTTAAACATATCACCCACTCTCTAAATAGAATTGTGTTGGGAGTAGATTTCTGACTTTTGAAAACGAATATCATTTAATTGAATCATTTCCAATGCATACAAGTTAAAATACACCGTAGTCAAATGTGGTCCTTGACGGTATCGAAAATTCTATTCTAATTTCAGTATTCTTCTTAAGATAAGTTATGTAATTTTCCAGTTATGATTAAAAGCCAATATATACGTATAAAAAGCTTACACAAAATTAAGTAGAATTTTATTTTTGAACTAAAAATTTGTTTTACTAAACACTAGAACATTCAGCACGTAATATTTAATTTGCGAATCTAAGACGTTCAAGGCATCTCGCAGTTTAAGACTGTCAACCACCTAGCAATTTTCCGGAACTTCAGCGTAAAAAGTAACATAACACTAGGTGTGATCAAGGTCATATATCAAGAGAAGAAAATCCCCACTCTTTGAAGACCCCTTAATCGGGTATGTGAGGTGGGGGGCTTTTTTTGCCACCCTCCAGATATCAAGGCAATCCCCAACCGATTCATCTTAGAAACCTTAATGAAAACCATCATTTTCACCTGAGTTCCTTCCTGGAGAAGGTGGAAATATAGTCATTTATTAGACATGCTTTACTTCTATTCCTATTTTTCTGATGAGAAAAAAAAGGAAAATGAAATTTACTTTTAAAGGGAAGGAATGAATCTTGGAGTGTATCAGGTAAGTGAAACTAAGAGAGAGGAATAAGAGTATCTGAAAATGTGCGGTACAAGATGTTTAAAAAATAACCAACTATTAAAAATTAAATTGAAGAAAAACATCAGGAGGTAGAAGTTTATAGTTTTATAAATTTATAGATCTGTTAAGGAATCCAAAAAATTTATTCGTAAATTTCACAATTTGTTTTAAAGTTCGTCAACAGATGTCACTAGTGAGAGGAAAACACAAAAAGCAACTCTTTCCGCTGTAACTCAGACTATTCCAGCTGCATTTAAATGTCAAACCATTTTATCCTTAATAAAAACCATTATATTCCCTTGAAGAAGGTGGTATTGCTGTTATTTATTAGTCATACTTCACTCTCACTCTTCTATTGCTAATGAAAAATAAGGAAGCGGCAATTTACTTTTGGTTAGAAGGAATGAATCCTACAGTTAGCAAGAAAAGTTGGACCATATGTTATAGATACATAAAGAAAAAAAATATAATTGAAGCACAAATAGAGGCACAGAATGGGTATACCCTATAGTTTTGGTACTTGCAAACAAGAATCTTCTTCAGTGTCGAAAAACAAAAGAAAAATAAATTGGAAGCGAAAACAGGAGGGGAATTGTTTGGCATTGTGGTAGGTACTTGTTTATAAATTTTTGTTATAGTATATCCATTTTGTGCCCTTAGTTGAGCTTTCACGTTATTTTACTTTTAAAATCTTTTGATTCATCTCATCAACAGCAAGATTCATTCCTTATATTCAAAGTAAATTTAATTCTTTTTCTTTCTCAGTCGAAATATAAAGGTATGTATCACGAATATAATAATATTTAATATATAATAATTTAAATATCGGGCATTTTTTTTCGAAAGGAGATCGCAGTGTTCCTTGTGGTTCACTTTCTCTGATCTAGATTGTGCATTATAATTATCACAGATTGTCTCACATTACGCTGTCATTTTTTATTTAGTGTTGCTATTTTAAACTGGACAGTTTTAGGTAATCATTATTTTGGTTTTTTTTAAGTCTAAAAGAGGTAAGTTCTTGTGACACCTTCAGACGGTCTGGATTCCGTACCTGAAAATATGACGATCCATTTCACTATTTTCCAGAACCGAGTCAACCAATATTTTAATATTAACTAGCCCTTATGATTTAGCGATCATCAGTTTAAGTTACATTGACATTTAACTAATGTTCGATATCGTTTTAGAATGTATTCAAGAGGGGTTCCATGTGTGATCTAAAGATGATTATATCACATTACCTAACCATGACTCCGTTTTTCAGAGCTATATTTTTAACGACTATTGGAAGGAATGGCAAGTAATTTCGACCCCAGTCAGATGACTTGGTCGTCACCTGGGCTGGTAGTCTTTTCTCCAAACTTACACCCCACAACCAGTGAGAGGACTTTCATCCACAGTATATCTAACGTGCATTTTGTTGCGCATAATTGCTGGTTGTTTAGTAAGCTGACAGGATCGCACTCACAACCCCAGCTCTTCACCAGTGGCGGGATCGACGCCTGAACAAACCGGAGCGCTTTCAGGTGATTATATTTTGGCAGTTAGATCTCTTGCTGCTTTGTGTGCAAAATTCAACTCAAGTTGATAGCAATTATTTAAGCATTTCATCCACGAAGATAAAGTTTCACTCAATCTTTACGCAATAATGATATAATATATATATCTTTGACTACACTAAATGTGTTTCAAAATAAATTAGATTGTATCCTTAATTAATAATTTCCTTGCAACTGTTACTCTTAAAACTACTTCTTAGAAAAACACGATATCTAATTACGGTTTCGAGATTTATTTCTACGTTTACATTATATCCTATTTACAATTTGGCTAACAGTTGCTAGGTTTAGCATAATTGCAGCTCACTTCTTGGTTTATTATTTTTTAAAGAGCAACAGCAGAAGTAACGGTAAAACGATTAAGTCTAACGTCTAATTATGGCTTCTTAGTAGAATTTATATATATATATATATATATATATATATATATATATATATATATATATATATATATATATATATATATATATATATATATATATATATATATATATATATATATATATATATATATATATATATATATATATATATATATATATAAAGTCAACTTGGCTTTAGTATAATTACAGCTCATTTCTTGGTTTATTAGATGTTAAAGAACAAGAATAGAAGTAATGATAAAAATTTTAATTTTAATTACAGTTTTGGGCTCTATTTTCATATTTTTATTATATCTCATTCCACTTATGTCTCTCTTATTTATACTCTCGTTTTAATTAAACCTATTCTACTATGTTCATTTCATTTATAATTGGGGTATAGAATAATTACAGCTCTTTTCTGGGTTTATTACTTACTAAAGAACAAGAATAGAAGTAAAGATTAAATGATTAAATTTAATTACGGCTTCGTGCTTTATTTCGTGCTTTGCATCATATTCTATTCTACTTATATCTTTCTTATTTACATTCTATGTTTTATATCCTATGTTTATCACATTTATAATTTGGATAAAAACTGTTAGCTATAGCATAATAACAACTCATTTCTTATTTAACGAGCAATTGTAAGAGTATAGATATTCCACGAAAATTATTTTCATAACTTATTAAGTTCCTTTTTGAATAATGTGGTGAATAATTCCGTTTTTAGTATAACTTTGGTACGTGTAAAAATTGAATGTGATTGTAATTCAATTTAAATATAAGTATTTAAATTTCAAAATGTTAAATTGTAAGATTTTTTAATGAATTTTGTGCTGATTATTTCAAAATAAATATATTTACTAAAACAAAACAAGTATTTCCATTTATCGTTTTACTTGGAAGTTTCAAACTCATTTTTCTAGCTGCATAGGTTTTCAAGATGAAAAGGAAAAAAACATGTTTTTCGTAACAAATTCAACTGAAAAATTTGTTTTCTCCTCTGTTATTACGGTTTTAAGTCTTTCCTTTTTTTTCTTCTTTTATACGGAGATTTGTTTTTCTGTTTAGAAGCTTTTCTAAGAATTTCAGAATATTTTCATATTCTTATTTTCAAGAGGATTCGAAATGTTCTTGTTGCTTTAAAAAAATTTATTCCGAAAGTGTATTGACTTACTTTCGAATCAAAATTGTCTGCTACTTTTTGTTATTTTTTTAACTTTATTCTTTAGCCTGAAAAAAAGAATAAAAATGATGATCAATATTTTTTTATATTTATTTTTTTAAAGGATATATATTATTAGATAAAGTTTTCACTTTGCATAAATTTGAAATAAGGTATCAAAAAGTATGAATGTTTAAAAAAAGGAAAACTTTTTTTAAAAGCTGGAAATGTAATGTATTTTCTTATTGTGATGTCAGGGAGTAATAGTAACTCATATAAAATAACGATTTTTAAAAAATTTCCGATTGCAATCAAACATAATTTCCTATACTTAATTTGAGAAAATTCACGCGTTTCAAATTATATAAAGACTGTTACATGTATGATATCCTTAACAATTTTAGCAAAGGAAAATTATTTAAATCCGGGTACAAAAATACGGATTCGTCAGCTTTTTTTCTTTATAATCTAAGTTATGATTTTCATGTTTCAAAAAAATAATATCACCAAAAAAAAAATAACAATTAAAAAGTATACACTAAAAGTAATTCATTGAAAATAATACATACGAACAAAAAAAAAAAAAAAAAAAAAAAAAAAAAAAAAACTAAGTTTCTTCTCAAAATAAAGCTAAAGCATGCATTAAGCGATGTTATAAAAATAAGATGTTTCCCATTTATTTAATCTATTACTTTTCTTTATCAAACTTGATAAAAAAAAGTCTCTTATAGCTTTATTTTGAAGTTCATGATAGTCTGAACAATGCGCGAATATCTCTTATAGCTCCGATTTTATTTAAAAAAAGTTTGAGAAAATGGCACTTTGTCAATTGGCCCCATAACCAATAGAAAAGAAAGTAAAAAAAAGAAAAAAAATAATTAGTAAAAAATTTTTTCTAATTATCTTTACCCATTTTTTGTGAATAGAGAAGACATGAATAAAAAAAAAGCATAGATCTATTGTCTTGGCTTTGAGGCCGGAAAAATAAAAACAACTCGTTTTACAAAAAATATTAGTATCAAACAGGCTAGGATAGGCTGGTTGGTAGGGCATTAGCCCATGTAAAAGAGGTCGTAAGTTCAATCCCCCCTGGCCGAAGGCTTACTGCGTTCAAAATTATGACTAGAGCACTCTTAATCTGTCACGGTGACAAAGTCTTCCAGGTTCCAATAACAAATCATTACCTCTGGATCGGACATTGATCATGCTCTGGTTCAGGTCAAAATTACAATCTGCAGATCGATGGATGGTGTGTGAATGTCTCATCCCAGTAAAACGGGGTGTGATGTATGTGTGTTGCAGAAGTCAAATCCTTGACCATAGATGGCGTCAAAGGAAAACAAGAAGAAGAGCAGAGCAACCGTCAGTCTTAAAAAATAGGCTTGTCATTATTGACAAGTGTCATTAGACAACAACAACAATAATATCAAAATAAATTCCCAAAATAATAATTCTACACCATTGTTCATTAAAATTGCTATACAAGGAATATGCCACGTGGCATTAGGAAAAACTTGCATGACAAATGAATCCTCATGTGATATGCAAACGATTAGATTAAAATATATTCATGTGAAGCATACGGTAATGGAGACGCTTATTATGCAGATAAAAGTAAGGATTCACAGCATTTTTCCCATGCTTAATTTGAATTTAAAACGTAATTTTATTCAAAAATAAAGTTTTAGTCCTTGATGCAATAAGAAGAAATGCCTAACAGCACGTGTATGCTTTGATTAAGGTAAAATTATAACTTTTTGAGATTGTTTATCATATTGCATTTTTATTGCTGTCGTTAGCCGATATCTCTTAACTATCTACCTCAAAATATGTAATAGATGGGCTCAGGATGGTCATACGGGACGTCATGATAGATTTCAGCGGCCCCCACTTCTAATACCAAAGATAACAAACTTTTTTTTTCACATAGTCACAAGGGGTCACACGACTACATTATTAACCTAGCGTAAGTTTGAAAATACAATTGTTTGCCAGGCAACAAGTTTGTGTTCAAACAGTTCACCAATTTTTGTAGCAGTAACAACTTCCAGCATGCCAACCAAGGCTTCTGCTACCTTTAACGGTACATCATAGATAGCAGCACCTTCAGTGAAGTGATGAACGTCACCCATGGAAGCATGAATGGTGGCACGTAATCTTCACAGACGAATGTCAGGTTTGTATTCTGAACTATGATAGCTACGTCATTGTTAGCAGAATCACGATGAGCACAAGTCGTCAACTTGACATCGTCATGCTAGTCCATCATCCAAAATATTTTAATTGGTGTTGGGTATCTGAGTCGATCAACTCTTATTGATTCCCATTGATACATCTCAGACGCGTTAGCAGCTGTTGCTCTGTCCCATAATCGAAGCCACTCAAACTCTATATTTCAGCAGGATAATCCACAATTTAATGTTGTCTCTACTGTCCTGATCCTTTTGAATAGAAAGCATTTCCGACAGTCACCCTTGCCAGCACGTTTCCTTGATCTTCGAAAATTGCAAACTTGTAATTTATAGCTGCCAAGTGACTGACTCACCATCACTCATAAATTACTTCTGTTAATGAACTGTGGCATAGTCTTGAATTGGCAGATTGAAGTTCCGCAAAATGCCATGGAATTTCTGAACCAAAATGCCATAGAATCTAACTCACTATTTTCAGTTCATTAATTTCAGTTCTGAGAGATGAGGCAATTTTTGGCACTTATTTCTCAGGGCCTACATACCCTAATCTTTTGGTAAATTTAATAATCACTTGCTATTTTCACAATAACATATGCGTCCGATAAAATACCAATCCGCTTTTTCAATTCCCTCCTGGTACAGCATGCTTAATGCTCAGCAGTGTCTGTTCAGTAAAAGAAAATGATTGCCACGTAAGCAATAGTAAAGAAAATAAAAGAAATAAACCAAGAAGACTGCTCTGTGACACCATTGCTAAGTTTTTGTGAGGAAATTATAAACGAATTTGTGGACAAATAATGAATCCGTGAAACTTCCGAGAATAAGAAATTACGCATTATATTTTTTAACAGCAGACACTAATGATCTCAATCTTTGGTCTGAGAGGTGACAAACCAGTTGCTCATTTAACCTTGGCACCTGTGAATGTAAGACTCGGAGGCAAGCAGTCCTACCCACGCCAAACTTTTACAGAACTAGGGACGCATCACACAATATAGAACAACATACTGTGAGAAACAACCATGCTCTGAGTGGGATTCGAACCTTTAACTAACGCCTTTGCTGTCAGACACACTAACCGCGCGACTACTTGATTGGCATTGTATGTAAAAACAAAATTACCTAACACAACTCCAATAATCCGGTTGACAATAGAAGTGCAAAAGCAGAAAATGGGATTTTCAGTAAATTTATTTTCTAAATAAAAGGAAAACATTAAAGACAAAACCCTTCACATAACGTCATTTCCCTAAATTATGATAATTTTTCTCGATCAATTTTAACATCTTGAGGACGATAATGGGCTTTTCCGAACAATACGAACTTCACTTACAGCTCCAATTCCATCAAGAGATAAAGTTTGTGAAAATGGCACTGAGGCAAATGATTGTCACATAACCAATAGTAGAGAAAGTAAAAGAAAATAAAAGGAAAAAAAGCAAAGAAGATTGCCCTGCGGTGTCTTTACCAATTTTTTGTGAGGCGATAGGACATGAATCTGGGGACAAAACATGGCGAAGCTGAGAAAGGAAAATCACACATTATCTAACAAAACAATTTTTCTTCCTTTAAAGGCCTTAACCAAAAAGAAAGCAATAAAATCTAGGGCACCCCAAAGGAAAAGCAAGCACCTTGGACAAGATCCAAGACAGAAGCCAAGGGATATTAAGATAAATGTATTTCCTACCATGGTTTTTCCTTTGCTCAAAATAACGAGTTAGGAAGTGTTCCTTACTCTGTACTTTTTGGAGACTTATTTCTTTAAGTTGATTTAATTTCGTATTGATTTTACAATATAGAGTAGAAATTCCTTGAAGATTACATGCCCTTCTCCTGAAATACAAATAAAATTCATAAAAATCGGTCACTGGAGCATTGGAGTTTTTAAACTAACTGCAAATCACTTGACAAACTGATACAGTAATGTGGTTGAGGAAAGAAATATAAATGAAGATAACGAACTAAGTTGAAAATATCTTAAAAGCAATTGTTTGATTTCTATTCTTTGATGCTCATGAAACATGTTAGAAAAATTAGTTATAATTTTTTTGGAAAGTCTTTACTTTCAGGACTATTCAGTTTCTAATTAATAATCATTCACTTATCTTAAATCTCTAAAATAATTTTTATTTTATTACTTTCCTTTTCTTGATTCTAACTATGCAAATCACTTTCAAACCATTCTAAAGTTCCTAAAATTATTCTTTAGACCCCCTGCTGGTTTATCATCACTAACTTTATTTATTCACATAAGTGTATTTATCAGTTTAGTACACTCATGCGAAATTAGACACAAAAACGTGTTCTTTTTAAATAAGCTGACGTTCAATTTCTTTTACTCATTCATATTCTTAACTCTAATACTCATTTTACTCATTCATATTCTCATTTTCTTATCTCGAAGTCACTGTAAACAAGAAAAGTCCTTTAAATAAAAATGTCAGTTTGTAGCATATTTCAGGCCGAAAACAACGAATCTGCAATTATTTTTTGTTTGCCACGTGCCATTTTCCAAAACATAAACATTTCAGTTTGGCGAGCACTTTACGTATTTTAGCATCAACCTTACAGGCAAAAGAAAGAGCTCTCATTGGCGGTGATACCTTTGCAAACCTGGCGACTATTTTAGCAACCTTGGTGACTTTGGGGAAGTTTTGGCAACAGCCTTATCTACCTAGTAAAAGTTTCAATTCGCTAGCTGCATCAATAAGGAAGATGTCTGAGAATCGTGGCGTCTTATCTCCTACGAAAATGATATGTCAGGGTTTCGATGCATGGATCAATCACCTTTTTCAATGGAATTAAGTAGTTTCATCTGAAGGGCAAGAATAACATTTAAATATGTTATTCAGTGATATTTCATTGACGCATAGCAAAAACTTGAAAAGTCAACTTGAGGTACAGTTAAAAAGCAGCTTGAAATATCAATAGCTTAGTTGTCAAAGATTAGGGTTCCAATGACATTATTTGCTCAATTATTTATGCTGTTTTTTTCTTCTTTATGACTGGAACTGAAGAGTTCACATTTATAAAATTCTTCTTACCCAAAATTAACTTATAAATGTTTTATAATACTTAACTATTAGTTTCATTATTTAAAATGATATAGAAAATATACAATTTGAAGGTATAAAAAAATGTGAAACCTAATAAACAGCGCATTTTATAAGTGACAATATTCTAAAATTTGAAATAAATGTCCTATAGTTCCACAGTGATTGCAAATAAAGAAAAAACCTTTTTACTAACTGTTATGAGTAATTTTAAATACATTTCTGGACATATTCAACTGATTTACTTAAACTTAGCAGTTTCATTCAAATGCATAGCCATTCAATTAAACTATACAATTTCGTTCAATCCATGAAAAAAATATTTCCGACAATATTGCTAAGGTACAACTACTGACAAAGCGCTATAAGGTTATTACATTAGATTATGGCTAAAATCAGTTAAAGCCGACAAAAATTCTCTTTATGAACTTAACTAAATAGATTTCCTGGAGAAGTCTTCAAGACAAAAACAACCATCTTCAGAAATAACTCGTTTTTCCCAGCCCTTTATTCCCAATGACAATGAAATTTTCCTTCATTCTTTGCCAATAAGCCCCTTTGGCGCTATGTCCATTCATTCTTTTATTTCCGGTTGAATTCCGTCCTTCATCCACCTGCACCAACGAAGGCCTTCCTTAATCTCATTTAGCCTGTTACCTAATAACACCGCTGATGTCCTTATCGAGTCTGGAGGACCCATGGGACCGGCTCGTTGTTAGTCCGGCCGCCGGACACAAGAATGGTAAAGGTAGTGTTCGACTTCTAGATGAGATTAATGCCGACTAAATGAAGTGGTAAGCAAACCAAGAGACGCATTTTCCACGAGGTGCTTCCTTTTATTAAAGACTTAACAGGTAGAAGCCTTCTTTGAGTTGCAAATACGTTTTAAGAGTTCAGATATGTGGTAAATCCATGTTCGTGTTTTCCGAAAACTATATTCATCGCACAAATGTTTTAATATTCACATAATGGTTTCGTTAAGTAGGAAAAATCTATTATATTTTTATGAGAATTTATTTGATATTTGAGTTGTGGTGGTAAGTTTTTATAAAGTTGCTATTCCATGCCTTGCTGAACAAATAACATGCAGTAAGCTTTAAAAATAAAGGTAAAAAAAATGAATATTGCCAAATGAAGATCAAGAGCGAATTACGGTTTAAGTCCATTTTTCACAAAAATAGCATTAACATCACCATTCGTTGCATTTTTAAGGATTACTAAGCTTTGAAAAATCCTTGACGTGGAAAATCATGTCTTTCCAAGAGTTATTACTCAGTGAAGATGGGAATAAAAACTTCTTCCTTTCCAAGCACAAAATTGTTTTTTCTCTGAACTAACTTTTATGGACATAAGCCATTTTCCCCGTAGTCTTCCTTTATAAATTAATACTTCGCATTGGAATTAGTAATTAATTGATTAAACAGATTTCGGCAATTTACGGTAAGACATATACTTTTTTGGCAAAAACTTATGATTTTTGGTAATTTGTTGGGATTAACTGATTTAAGAAGCCGTAGAATTTTTCCATATTTGCGCTCCTAAAACGATCTGAAAAGCCGACTTATGTACTTTAAACGATCACGTTGTCAAAAGAAAATAAATATTATGTATTGTCCTTTTTTTACCCGAAAAATTACAACTGTTGTATTATACAGAGTAATGATTATAAAATAACTTTGACCTTCTAGAGAATATGCCCTTTGAGTGAACGAAATGAAATTATCTGCATAGGTATTGTGATTTAATCGCTCAAGAATGATGTTGAAAAACAGTAAAAATTGGAGATTTTTAAAAAATTGGAAAATTGACAAAAATTGGAGGTTTTTAAATGGCAATACCAATTCTTATAATCAGAACGTAATCCTTGCAGTAAATAATCAAAAATGAAATTCAAACCATATTTTTAGAACAATAAATTGTGGCACAAGACTTTTGCTATACGTCGTCTTTTTTTCGTGACCACTAACGAAAAGAGAGTGTGTTGAAAATCTTTAAAATCAGCGAAGAAACAATGGACATGTCGGACATGTAAAGACAGACATATAAAAAAAAATTAAAACATTAAATGCTTTCATTGTAATTTCTTCTCTGTTTTTAAAAGTTATTATCAGATTTCCTTTTTAGTTGTCCCGAAAAATAGCAACGCTAATCAAAAGTTTGGTGTCTCAATTTAATGCGCTAAACGTATCGTTCCAATTCCATTTTATGTCTTCTACTGAAAAGATTACGTTCCGATCAAAACAAGTGAGGGCTTCCATCTGACCAACTGTAACCATGAGAGCAACGCAATCATTTTTAACATCAATCTTGTACACATACATCATAATACCCATGCACGAAATTTTATTTAGTATCATTTTAATGGAATATCCAGCAGAAAGTCATATGTCGGCAGAATTCCTTTATAACCACACTGTAAAAATATCTAACACTCATTCAGAGTGTTTATTTAAATAACATTTAAACAAGATTTCTCCTAAAGCTTCTTCAATCCCAAGACATTAACCTATCAATGTTACTTTTTCATTTAAGCAGTTTGAAATTAAAGCTGTTTGGCTTGCTAAAGTTTGTAAAATTTTAATTTCCTTTCATAAAAATCGTCTTTGTCTAATTTGGAAACTTTAGACACAATACGTTTCTTTTCATGCATGATTTAGTAAGGATATAATAGGATTAGTAGCACTCAAAAAAGCATGAAAAACAAAACGCCCAGTAATGCCATAATAAACTATTGCAAGCATTACTTATAATCCTATGTTTACGTGACCTAAAATAATTTGTTTCTACCATGATGCTTGTAGTATAGTAATTTAATTCATATAGAAAATTGTCTTTATTTGTTTAAATGAAATGTTCGAATTATTTATGACTATTTTAATTAAACTTTATTAGAAGCATGAATTTGCCATGTGGAAATAAAAAATTTACTACCGCAGTTTCTCTAAATTATATATACCCAATATCTCATAGCCTTCTTTATTAAAATGAAATACATGAATAAGTAAAAAATTAAGTGAAATATTAATTTAATAGCTACCATAAGACTTTTTTGTGATTTTTTGTTTAGTTGTAATTTTATAGAGCTTGTTTCATTTAGCTTTTGGGGCAAAATCTTCGTATTACAGTCTTTGAAATAAAGATTTTGTATGTGATTTTTCGTTTTTGAGGAAATAATCTTTATCTTCTCTCTCGGCAAAATTTTTTGTATGTATGCTCCAAAAAGACGATAAAAAATAAACGAGAAGATAAAAAAAATTTTTTGTGTGTAATTATTGGACTCACATTCATTATTTTTTGCACTCATAAATCTTAAAAACAATGTATACCTCACAAAAAAAGAAATGCATCCTATCATGTATGAAATTTTGTCTTAATAAATTATTGAAGTTGCCTCAATTTTTAAAATTCACTTTATAGAACTCAAAGGTTGCTCTAATAATAGAATATCTATAAATATCACTATTTGAATTTCTTAAATTTTATCATTAGAAATATCGTTTCACCAGTGCTTATTCAAAATACATGCGGAATATTCTTTCAAGAGTAATAGAAATTCTTCGCCAATTATTTGTAACAAAATCCTTAAGAGTCAAACTTCCCAGGTGACAAACGAATCAAAGTTTATTCTTGGTATCACAAATCTTTCCCTGGAGTCCAAACACAATTTCTTCGCCAAAAAGGAGCCAGGTCTGGACATGTTTCAAGTAAAACACTCCAGACGGTATCTTTATAGAAGTTATTTCCCAATTCTGAGGACACAAATCTTTCGCCAAACAACTCGAATGCCATTCCATTCAATCCAGTATGCCTAGTCTCATAGTGGAGGCTGGACATGTCTCTCTTGGGCACACAAAAGGAATCGAAAATAGAATGAGGATCACTCTCTTTTCTTCTTTCTTCAACGTTAGTTCCGAAAAAAGGGACGAGGACTTCCCTATTTTACCATCCCTTTTGTGTGGCGGAAGTTTATGGTGATGCCATTCCTTGGTTCAAAAAAACGTGCTTAGAAATGATACACTGAATGGCAACAGAGACTTCTATATGTGAGCAGTCACATGGTCTTTGTGCTTGGGTGGTTGTGTAAAGAATGGTGACGTGAAGATAAACTAGCTGCGTTAGGGGTATTGTTCGAGAGTTTTGATGCTTTTGGGAAATCTTGGATAAATCAAGTAAGCGAAATTATCAGTTATTTGGCCCATAAACAAGATTTAATAACACTTCGAGAAAGTATTTGAGTAGTTTATCTGCAATATAGTTTTACTGATGTGTCATACTTTACCCACCACATCTATCACAACTATAGAAGAAACTTCCAAGTAAGCGAAATTATTAGTAATTTGGCACATAAGCAAGATTTAATAAAGCTTGCATTAGTGTAGTTTATCTATAATATTATGCTAATGCTTAAGATGCCACATCTATCGCAACTATATAAAAAACTTGCAATTTCATGAGAATTTAAGTGTTCAGCAATTGCATTTGAAAAGTGTTACATCACATTATTTTCAATAGTGCTGAATTATATTTACGAGTCAGGCTTCTCAATTATATTAGAAGCAGATTTGAAGTTGAAATTAGTCGTTATTTAGCCTTATGTTATGAGTTCTTTAAGTGGGTAATGAGCTTCTAGTAATAAAAAATGAAGAACAGTTTAAATTGGTTGGAGAGCACAGCTCAAGAGAAAGGATTAACTTGTGAGCCATGCGCAATCGTTTCAAGCTCGTCTCAGTAGTCGTTGTAATATTTTTAGTGCAATATGTTTCTCCGATCAAAAAAATTTTCAAATATAATTGAGTCATAAAGCAATCTGTAAAATATTTTCAGCAATGCGCTGTTTGAAATACTGAAAGTGAATCGTTAATTCTCGCTGTGATTTTCCTAAAGTAGCTAGTTCGTCAACATTACTTAGAATCCAAAGAAATATTGGTTATTTCAATGATTTAATAAAAGCTGTGAAAACAGAGTGATTAACTTAAGCCAAAATAATTAAAGACATTATATCAGCCATTCCAATAAACTAATGCTATCATCAGCAACTGATAGGAGTTTTAAGACACAAATAACCGATTTCGTTATCATATTGCGCCTGGTCACTGATGATGGTATTTGTTTATTATACTCGCGAGTATAAGACATTAATTTTCCTCTGGTGCTATTCTTTATCGTTTTAACTCTCTATAACGGTAGGTTATTGTTCAATTTGAATTATTAAGGATGCAGCAAATTTGCACGACATCATAGTTCAAAATGTTATGATGATTTAAACCTTAAAGTATTTTTTCAATCAGTGCTTGTGCATCTTTTGAGTAATGAATCGTTAAGAGTAGTGAAAATTTGCTAAATTTATTAAGCATGATTCCCCGTTTTTTTTCCACAGATACATTAATAAGATTGTCAATTCATTACTGTAAATAGGAGAATTAGGAAAAGTAATTAATGAGTGTATTTATAAATCGGCTTAAGACATACACACAAAATAAATTTCTCCTGTTTTTTTTTCTCTCCTTGAAACAACCCTCTTCAAACGAGAAGAGACATGATCCCCACATTCGTTCTACTCTGTTAGTGGTGAGAAATAATCATTATTTCATGAATTAGGACAACCATTTCCCCTGTAGTATCAAATAGCAAACTTCCTCTCCCCTGAAGAAAAACTACACTTTTCCAAATGATCCCGTTTTTCAAGTTTCATTTTAAGTATCGCTTTCTATTGTCATTATCGTTTATTTCAGGTTTTTTTAGTTATATTTTTTTCACAGTTTCCGTTCATGTTTTTGTCACTGTTTGTAAAAAGAATAAAAAAACATTCGACTCCACAAAACTTGTTAGTAGAGCCCTGAGGGAAGCAAAAAGCTTTTTGTGTCAGAAAAACTAAAAAAAAAGTTACGTTCATTAAAAGGGGGCTTTTAATAAATCCTGCATGGAAAGGAAAAATAGTAAAAGTTATTCTTGCTCTTTTTTTATTAAAGAGCAGTAAAAAGTGGTAAAAGAACTATCGATAATTAATGTACCATAATTAAGAAGGGGAAACTATTTTTTAAATGGATAACTGAAACCGTGAAAAGCTTTTCCAAATTTTTTTTTCTTCCTAATAAAAACCGCCTTTGTAATTAGATGGAGTTTTTTCCCCATTAATTTCAGATCAAAGCAATGTTGTTTTAGTGGTTATTGAGTGCGCTTTTTTACGAAAGGATATCTATTAATTGTAAGGTTTTTCTGGTGGTTAGTTTATAACTTTTGTAATTAAAATCTATTAAAAGCTTCTGCATTATACTTTCAAATTAAAGGGTCTTCCTTATTCCATGACTGAAACATGAAGTGAGGGAATACGTTTTTCCCTGAATGATTTTATTTATCTTATTAACTGACGTGTATCGTTTAGATATTTATCTTAGACAATGGATACGTATAACCTTATGAAATACGTATAAATAACCTAGTGAAATAAGTAAATACGCATAACTTTACGGGGTATTTTTGTCTTTTTCTAACTTCACATGTTAACCACCAGATTTGAAAAGACGTGCCACACTCGTCAAGATGATTTAGTCAAAAATTGCTTAAGATTGATTTTGTTATAAAATGCACTTCCGACGTGTTGTGCACGTCAGAAATTCATTATAGCAGATATAAAAGAAATGTGCTCGATTCATATCACAGAACTCATTAAGCTAACAGCAGTTGGAAGTACCGGAAGCAAAGTTGATATAAATTTTTATTCTTTAAAAGTATATATTTAGTTTCTTAACAACTGGATTAAAACATATACCTTTGCGTGACCTTAAATTTTCAATTCTGTAACCACGTGACTTTGAAATCGAGTCAAAACGATACTTAGTATACTAAGTTTAGTGTCGATGAAATTAGCATAAAGGAGGGATTTTCTTTTCTAATATCAAACTAAGGCACATTTGCTTTACATATGTATGAAAAAAACAACGTAAAATGTATCACAACTGGTTTCTGTTGCTGTAGAAATTCTATCACTGATACTTTTAACAATGACATTTCTAACAATGATCCTTCTACCAAAATTGCTACAAAAATTGCTATATGATCAACAAAATTGCTGATGTTGTGGTTGTTGTTGTTTTCGTATACCTGTTAAGGCAGAGGGGTGCGATTGTTCTTGTTTTCCAGTGGTGCCATCTATGGCCAAGAATTCAACTTCTACCACAACCATACGTCACGCCCTTTTATAGGGTGGGCCCATTCATTCATCCTCAGATCGTAATTTTGACCTGAATCAGAGAACGATCAATTTCCAATTCAGTATTTGGAGGTATTGATTTGTTATGGGAACATGGAGGATTTTGCGACTCGACAGATTCAACGTGCATCAGTCACCATTTTACTACACGGGGAAACTGCGGCTGGAGGGGTTCGAGTCCACGAACTCTCGGACATGGGCCAAGCGCCCTACCGGCCAGGCTATCCCGGCTATATATGATGTTGTGGTTGACATAAAGCATTAAATCCTTTCCAGTGTAGATTAAAGTTCCACTTTATATATATATTGATTTTTTGTTGACTTTAACCGGCAATTTATTATTCTGACTGCCAAAATGAAAGCTATAATAAGAATTAGCAAATTTAAAATATAGCAGTTAAAACAAAACGAAGGAAATAAAAAAAAAATATATGTGAGGAATTTGAAAGTTTAAAAAATAGTAGCTAAAGCAAAATAAAGAAATACTATATATTGAAATAGATACTTGTTATTAAATTTATTTTTAAAACCAAACTAAAGATTTTTTCTAATTTATGATTATTAAAATTTATGATTATTAATATATATATATCACAATGTATTGCAAATAATTAAAATAATAATGCAAACAATAAAAACAATCTCAATATGATGCATGGCAAAATTAAAAATGAATCTATCAACACTCATCGAATTATCTCAGAATGCGTGTACGGAATAATAATTTTAATGAAAAGTCAACAAATCAATTCGCATTTGTAAACAACATGCTCTAAATCTATCCTATTTAGACTATTTTAATTAAAAATTCTAATTGAAGGCTTATCTTTAAGGTTGTGTCCTTCATTAAGTAAACAGATTGTTACGAGTTTTCAGCAATATTACCAGCTAATAAGTGAATTTGTTAGACGGGTTTCCGCATAGTGTTGATCGAAATCTTGTCAAATTTGTTAAAATGTATCATCTACAAAGGTTATTAGCATTATTAAAGTAAACATGTTTCTTTATCTATTAATTAACTAGAACTGTCTATGAGTTAAATAAGAATTTTCTTTAGACAAGTTGCTCAGTCGATGAAATTCCGACTTTAAAAACTAATAAAAGAAACGCCAATAGTAATCATGTTCAATTAAGTATTTCATTAGTTTTATGAATGCCTTCCAGGAAGCAGAACCTTACAAAGAAACGTCTTATTACCTACATGGAAATTTTCTTTTATTTAATGACTGGTGTTGAACAGCAGTCCCCTTTTTGTGCTTACGACTAACAAACTTAAATCCGTATTCTCGTAATTTTGAACCTGACGGAGAAGACTTGGAAACTCCTGTATCAAACATTGGGAAAAAGCATTACTGGGAGTAATCCGCAAAAGCTTTTCATGGGTAGGAAGACCATGAAAAACCTCTGGTCATTAGCCCGACGGCAAGCAGATTCTAACTCACAATTCTTCTTCCACTAAGTATATTTTACGACAGCATTTTAGTAGGTGCAAGCCGGAAGCAGAATTCATATTGACCAACTATCGCTGGAATTCATACCCGGGGCACCTCATTGGGAGGAGAACGCTTTATCCATTTGCTGGCCACCGTGACTCTCTAATTAAATATTGTGATGCATACATATATATAAAAAAGAAAAACGCTTGGAAAATCTTTTTACAGAACATTTAAAAATGTTAATCATTATTCTTCATAACCTTGTCTCAAGTCCTTGAATTTATAATGGGCAACTACTTATACTCTCGAGTTTCATAAATGCATTTCTTTTTCCATTTTCCAAAGATCGAATACTGAAACAAGCTAGATTGAGCAAGAAATACTGAATGCTGTGCTACACTATCTACGTTCTTTCTTATTAATTTTGTCTTATCTTATGTTGCTTAAATTTTCCTTCAGAATTATAATTTTAATAAACAGTCCTAAAACAATTTAACTTAAAAAAATATTTTTAAATGACCTCATGTAAGCGTTTCATTTTGCTCGGTCAATGTTGCATTTTGCATGCATTAACATTTTTTGAAATTCTTATTTGGTTTCTAGTTACTGTAAAAACTATTAAAATATTCTTCGTGGAAGACATTTTGAGCAGTAGTGTAAAAAATTAATTCCTAATATAATACTTATTTAGAACCTTAAATATTTTCTTCTACTTGACATTGGATTCGTTGTCTGAACACAATTTTTCAGAACGTCTATTATAGAAGAAACATAATTCATTAAAAAGTAAATAATATTTATTAAAAATTCAATATGACTCATTGGCTGTTTAATGATTGTATTATCTTTATCGTTAACTGTTGCCTAATGAGATTTTACTATATAATAAACGTACACTCTTAAGACTTTATTGTTGACAATTATTGAAAATCAAAATTATAAATATAACAGAAAATATAATTAAGAAGGGATGATAAAAATTATTACTGGTAAGTACATATAAAAAAGGGCTGAATAAAAATTTACAGGAAAATAGTTATGCGAATTACTTTCGTTTTATGCCAATGACTACCAAAATATTTTTTGTTCATAAAAGTACTGGTAAATTTTTTGTATATAAAAGATCATATCATGCTATTTTTCTCTCCCATAAGAATGTGCAAATATCTATGACACCTATACATTAATGACATACAGAAAAATATAAATAAGGTCTGTGTTGAGAAATAAATTGAAGAAAAAGCGTTTGTAAGGTATATTCAGAAATTGGATTTCAAATGGATATATTTTACTTTTATTTTTTAATAAGAAATCAATATATATTCTTGAAACTGATCCATTATATGTCTCTATCAACTGTTGAAAGAGTAAAATAGGAAACTATCATCTAAAAGTGCTGGGCATTTTTATAAAAATTGTCATACATGTAACTATATAAAAATACAATGAAATGTGAAAAATAATAAAAATCAAACGCATTATTATATCAAAGACTATTATTAAGAAGGAGTTATAAGTATCGCTGATAAATACTTTTAAATAAGGGCAGAATAAGTAATTTTCAAAAAAATAACTTTATAACTTTCATTCATTTTATGCGGATATCGGTCAAAGATATCTGAGAATATTTTGTGTATAAAAGATCGTATCGTGCTTTTTTTTCTATTCCATAATAATATGCAAACCAGTACGGCAATATGTTTTAATGCTTGGAATTGATCCGTTTCTACCAATTGTTGAATGAATAAAATAGAAAACTATTATTTAAAAGCACTGGTCAGTTTTAGCCTTAGACGTAACTATACAAACTATTTAAACTCAAAGAAACGATTGTTTAGACAAATTAATTGTATTTCATTAAAACTTTTCAGACCAAATCACAGTCGAACGAATTCGAAAAGTAATTTAAATGCCAAATACTCGCTCCTATCTTTATCAGTATTCTAGTAGGGAAGCCTGCTCGAGTTTGAAATAGATTTTAAAGCGGTGTTAGAGAGCTAAAAGCAAGGTTACAGCTATCGCCTCATTCGGTATGCATTAGAGACGTCGGTGGCTTGAAACTTTCTGAGTAAATGACCGATAAATATCCTGGGATTTTTAATTAACTCCTGACTCGAGGAAAGACGTATCGGGTTTTTGGATCTGTTTCTGATCTTGTCCTCCGATACGTGAGAAGAATGGATATTGATGAAGGAATAAAGTGTTTCAGAAAACCTTGTACTTCTCTGATTAAAACTACCGATTTATTTCAAATTCTGTAGTACGGAAACACAAAATCAGCAAACATATTAAAGTCTTTATATTTGTCTGTAGTTCTGAATTGAAATTGTTTTGCTGTATCTGTTTTTAGTGTTTATCTTTATTACTTCTTATTATAGATATTATTCATATCATTATTATTTATTATATTATTATTATTAGTTATATTGTTATTATTAGTTATATTATTATTATTAGTTATATTATTATTATTTGTTATATTATTTAGTATCTAATGTCATTATTATTTATTATATTTAATATTATCATTGTTGTTCATTATTATTCGTTATTATTATTTATTGTAAACATTTATTTTTTTCTCAGATGTCCACCTTACTACTTACAATCGCGCGTGGTAATGACATTATTGGACAATATAAGCATGCAGTTGTGGAAGAATTTATTTAGTTTGTGGCAGTTGGAAAATGCATTGTTCAGACCATCATTTATTAATGTTCATCTTTGTCATTTGTTATTAGTATTATGTTAATAATTATGTCATTTATTATTGAATAATATTATTTATTATGCTTAATATTATCATTGTTGTTCATTCTTTATAATTATTTATTATTAATATTTTTTTTCTCAGATATCCATATGACTATTTGCAATCCCACGTGGTATGAGCATTATTGGACGCTTTAAGCATGCAGTTGTGGAAGAATTTATTTAGTTTGTGGCAGCTGGAAAATGTTTTGTTCGGACCATTAAATATAATTGTTTTTCTTAATTATTTATTTATTATTTTTATTAATAATGTTATTTATTATTGAATGTCATTATTCATTATTATGTTTAATATTATCATTTTTATTCATTATTATTCTTTATCATTATTGCAATCGTATATTATTAATATTTAATTTTTTCTCAGATATCCAGCTGACCATTTTTCAATTCTACATGATATTGAGGTTTTTGGACGAAGTAATCTTGCAGTTGTGGAAGAATTTCTTTAGTTTGTGTCAGCTGCAAAATATATTGTTCTGAAGATAAAACCATTTTAATAAATAAGGTGACGAATACGTCACGGGCTAATTAGAAAATACAACACTTTTTATATTGGTAACGTCATTTGTTTGACTTATTGCAGTGAGCCATTTAGGTGGTTTGCGAAGTTAGGTAGGCAGCCAGCAGTTTCAAATTAGCTTACGACCCATGCTCTAAGCCATGCTAGTTAACAGCAAATAGCTCTTTAAATCCGAAAATCAGTTTATAAACCTGGAAACAATTGTTACCAGCTGTAGTGGTAGGAAACTTGAAATCAAATATTGAGGGACAATAGCTAACAGACTTGATTTTATATAATTTAAAATAAAGTTAAGTAACACAAAAACCGAAATAACTTCCGGCAAAACTGCTGCTCGATATGAAAATGAATGTTGAACACTTAATAAATTAGGGAAAGGACTAGTTAATTATTTTTGAAGGTAAAACAATGATAATGCATGGCCTAGTAAATCAAAGTTACCATGAAATAAAAAAATAAAATTTTAAGAGGTTATATTTTTAAATAGTTATTAGATGGTTAGACTATATTCATTTTTATGAAAACTCGAAATGAACAAAAAAAGTAAGAAAGCCTAAAATATGAAAGCTACTCCCCCCCAAAAAAAGAGATGGCTAAATGATAAAACTTTGGAGACTAGAGGGGTAAAATAGTATGGGGACGGATAAAGAAGGATGGAGAAGGCTTAAAATTAATGACCTGGCCTATAACATGCTGTAGCGCAGTAGAAGAAGAGATTATATTACTGTGTAAGTTGGTATTATGTTATTTTTGACGTTTTCACTAATTAAAAATATTTCACATTGAGCTTGTCATATATTTTAGGAACTACAAAATCACGTAAGCATTAAGTATATCAGGATTTTCAATTAAAATTTAGTTACGCTCTAAAGTTATTTCTTGAATTTGCTCTCTCAAGAAGAACGAAGATAAATAAAATCGATTTAAGGTACCTTGTTTAGTAATTAAAACAACCGCTTTTATTTTTTTAAAATTTTTTTAAACAAATTAGTCATGTAAAAATCAAAATAAATCATTTGTATCAAGGTAAAACGCCAAGATTTCAAATGCTGTGAAACAATGTTAATTGAAAGTGTACGGAAGAAAAATATTTGAAAGGCATAATCTCTATTTCTTGTAGTCAACATATTGATTTTCGAGCTATTTTTCTTTAATTCATTAGAATGCCACTTGGGAAACCTTTATCTATTTATCTTTATAATTGCGTACCAATTTAAAGAAGTTGATCTTAGTTCATCTAAAAAATTATTATTGTTTGATTAATTTTTTAAGACACGTATAGTTTAACGTATAAACGGGATTGTTACGCACAGTCTTGTAATCTTAAGCTTGTGTTATCCTTCACTAGCCCTAATGTTGGAAAACTTGACTGTCCACATATACCACGGAGGTTTTACACACTGTATCGACCATGCATGCTGTAACTGGATATTTTTCGACATGCAACGCATCATCAGCCTTTCGAAATGACAAAGGTTTGAATGTTTCCTTCGTTAAATATTAACAAATTTATTCCCATTAAAAACTTAATGATATGTAGTGGCCCTATAAACTACGTAATATGTAATCACCAATGTTGTATTTTATATGCAATTTTGTAACAATACATAATTTTCTATGTAATTACAAAATGTTCTTATAATTTAATTTTATACTTTTCTGTAAAATTTCTTCATTTTCTAGATAGGCTTGTAATTATGTTTTTTTTCGATGCAACTTAACCATTTTTAATTCTTAGAATTCTTTGAAGGATGAAGTCCATCTGTTCACAAAGCATAAAATAACAAATTCAATCTGACTAATAACTACAGTTAATAGTCAGTTTTTACTACATATATAAGCTGTAGTTTAAATCTCAGACATCATACAACCTAAAAGCTTACGGTAATTTGCTTCCTGAAATTGTATTTTACAAAACGAATGCAAAATTAATGCAATAATGCGTAAATAAAGCTGATGTGTGCAGAAATATTTTTAAATTTTGCAGACAAGTAGTCTATTGCAGAATATTTATTTAAACTTTGTCTTTATTTCGCGCAACAGTCGATCGTAATAATATGTATCTCTATAAAGACATCAGTTGCCTTGATTTTCTTGTAAGCTCTAGAATAAAACTAGACAATAACACTGGAATCCGATTCTAGGTTTATCTAATACTTTCCAGAACTAGAAATATCTGAAAATCACGGGTGCAAGTCATGCCAACCAACACTAAACTTCATGGAATGTATTGATCTTTAGTCCAGAACAAGAATACCAAAATAAATATTGTTGGTGATAGTTTATTCCTGATTATTCGAGAAATCTTTGATCTATCATTGAAACTCTAATTTGTAACAAACAAAGAATATGTTAAAAAACATTCTAATTTTTACTTCAATAGATTCTAGAATTTAGAAGATTATTTAGAATTAGATTCTAGAATTAGTAGTTTCAGAAAGATATTCATAACTTACAAGAAAAGGAAGGCAACTGCTCTCTGTAAGGAACTGATCCTGTCACGACCATGTCAATTGAAGGAATTTTCAGTTTCTGGAATAATTAAACTTTACTTTTATAAATTTTAGTAATCACTGTAATATTTAATTTTTAACGCAAGATAATTTGCCGACCGGCCTCTTTAGGGGACAGGGAACTGTCCTTGCATCAGAAAGGTTCTGGGTTCGAATCCCGGGCAAGGCATGGATGTTTCTTTCTCTCTGTGTGTTCCATGTCCTTTCTCCTTTGTGTGTATGAATGTGACTCACCCTATAAACGGGTTTGTGGTTGAATGAATGGTGTGGCAGAAGTCGAATTCTTGGCCATAGATGGCGCCGCTGAAAAACAAGATCAATCGCACCCCCTCTGCCTAAACAGGCATACGACAAAAAAAAATATGATAATTTATTTCAATTTTTAACTATAATAATTGAAAAAGTGCAATCAAAACCCAAAAAACAATGATAGTTTTTTCTGTTTTATTTGTTTTCTAGGTCATTTGCAAGCTATTCGCATAAATTTAAAAACATTTTCGCGCATTTTATAGGGCCTTATTTATACAATTGTGCAAATGTAGATAAGAAAGACTACAGTATGTTTTCACAGAATTAGTTCAAATATTGCTCTTGAGAAACCATGTATTTCATTTATTGAGCAATGTTTCAGCCAACCCCTGCTTCTACAGAAGACATTTCTTCACCTTAATCCCACAACATAATATAACGGTTCATAACCGGCTCAAAGTCTCATAGCCAACTGTCCCACACTTCTGGTGGTATATTTCCCAAAACTAATGTCCATTGTTAGCTCCATTCGCAATCAACGTTAAGCTCGTTTTCCATACCGTTAACCGCTCGTAATAGCCTTGGCCCCTCCTCGATTACAAAGTCGAATGGGGGGAATGCACTAATTGATAGATCGCAGCAATAGACCCAGGCCCCCCTAAGCAATCGCTCCTGGAGACCCCCTTTTCTATTGGAATTGTGAGTTAATGTCTCCATTAAGACGAGGTGGGGGTGTGGGACGAGGGGAATGATAGAATAAATCCAAGAGATCGAACTTGTCATTTTATAGGGAAGGGATTCTTGTGTGAAATTGATGCTCGTCCACTCATTTGTGCTGCACTAATTGCGGCTCTGTTTTCCTAATGGCCTGTTCCTGAAACTTAAGAGATGGAGGATTCAGATTTAGGAGAAGTTGGCGAATTAATAGAAGAGACTCGTAATGGGGGGTGCTTAAATTAAATCTCCAATGCATGATCTTATGGAGAATCACATTCTAGAAGATGTTCTGTGGGGTAATTCAAATGCTATCGTTTCTGATTTAAAATGATGTTTGGGGTTTTGCTGGGGCTTATATCTTGAATTTTCTTTCCCCTATGCATGCTTTATCTCTATCAGGAGCAATTAAGAGGAATGAAAAAGCAATTGGAACAATTGAAAAAGAATGCAGTATAAAAGTAGGATAAAAGTAAAATGCAGTGGAAGGAAGTTTTTCAGTTGGTTGTCGGATTAATTTTCGACTATTTGTTTTGGTTTTAAAGTTCCTTTAGCTTTGATTTGAGGTAATAGAAAGAAAAGTTTTCTAGACATTTAAAATATGTTTTTAATATATTAGAGAGATGTACTGATTTCGGGAAGCGTTTCTTGAAAGTGATAGAGAGATGGGTAAATTTCATTTCAAGTGTGCTAAATATGATTTTAAGGAATTAGAAAGGTTAGTCAATCTTACGTATCGTGGCTCTAAGGCAATAAAAGGATGAGGCACTTTCATTTCAGGTGCGGCAGAAATATTTTAATGAACTAGAGAGAAAGGGTAAATTTACGTACCTACTGCAAATATATACGCGCATGTTTTGAAGAAACAGAGCTAGGACAGCTCTAAGAATCTGTGTTCTGAGCATGCGCAGCTATTACAGAACATGCGAATGTGAACATGTACGATTGTTCGTGAAGGTGCAAAATCACTCTCTTGAAGTAGATTATAATTATTTTTCTGTGACTTTCACTATTGTTTAAATCATGTAAATACATGATTTAATATAAATATATTCTCTGAAATAAAATGGAAATTAAAAAGGAAGGAGAGAAACATTTAGACTTTAATTCTTAATCGCGATTTAAATTGCTTACTATTAATTATACATTATTCAATTCACCATAAAATAAAACTAATTTTAGTTATTAATAGGTAATCTATATCATAATTTTGAATAGTTGAAATTAATAAAGTACATTGAAAAAGCATGCATAAGAAAAAACGTTATCGGAAAAGGGTAAACAAAAGATCAGGGTTACGTAATGCAAATATAATGGAAACAGGGTAAATAATTAAGCATATAATAATAAATAGCAAAATTACATGATTTGAAACAATTTTTTAACTTATCTTAGCCTGTTTAAGATAATTTTCCTTTAATAGCACATTGTTATAATATTACAAATAAATCTTTAAAAAAAAATCTGGACTTAATTTTTGTAGTTAGGCCCTGGAACATTAATGTCCCGTTCGTCATCTTTAGTCGACGTATGTGGACCCTCCAATATCCAACAGCAACAGATAATAAAGTGATAAACATTCGAAAAAATACAAATTATGATTCAAAACAGTGTGAAGGGATATAAATAACACGCTTATTGTTAGACTTTTTTTTAATCGAAATGTTGCATAAATCTTCGCAGATATATGATTTTTTCAAGACAAAGCCGCCATGACATTTTTGAAAATTCTGACAACCATACAAATGGAAGGAAAGAAATTCAAAAGAGAGTAATATGAAAATCGAATGCAAAAATGGGCTCTATTTAGCCCAAAAGTTAAGTTGGAACTTCTGATGGGACATATATGTTCCGTCAGGTTCGAAGGGTTAAAAGCAAGCAAAAAGTAAAATTTAGACCACTGAAATTTGCCTAAGAATTTTTCATAATATTTGGGTTATTTAAACTAGTTATTTTTTGTAATAATTCAAATATTGTATACAATAAGAAGGCAACTATGCACTTAATAATACCCAATAGCCCCCAAGGAGGTACACGATTTCAAAGCCAATGACGTGATGGTGACAATGTAGACAGCACAGTTCACCCTACTTCTTTTCAGGCTAACTAGAATCTATTTATTTACAGCTGGGTGGTCTTCGAACCGCTACCGGAAATGATAATAATAATAATAACGTAAATAAAACCAAAACCGGGGATAAAAACAAAATGACAATTCAGTGTCTGAACCATTATATCATCGAAGCCTGCGAACATATAAGTAGTAGGCTAATTGGCACTTTGCAAACTGCTAATATTGCTCAACAATACGCCTACTAGGCTTACTGTAATAAGCCTAACAGATAATGTTATCAATTAGCAAATTAACCTACGACACATAAACAATATTATTACTCGCAATATTAATAATGTGCATAATATGAGTTCATCGATAGCCAAGGTCGTTAAATACACACAATACCCATTCCTGTTCTTCGATTCTATACAATTCCTAGTTTTCAAGCATGTAACATAAGCTTTACCAAAGATGTATCTACACTGTCACAAAAAGAAGCACTTTAATCGTTTTATCTGTCTTACAAGCAGGAAACAAAAATGGACCAGTATTTTCCAGGATCAGAATTTCCCATTATGGATATCAGATTCTGGATCACCAGCTATGAAACAACGAGTTTAATCCAATCAAAGCCGAATATTTCCGTTGCCAGTCTCGTTCTTCAAAGAGAAAGAGCCCTCTAACAAGAGCTTCGCATTTTCTAAAATTCAATTTCACAATTCGAAAAGTGCTCTTCCCCTCCCTCAACCCCTCGTCATATTTTGCCTGTGGAAATGAGAAGATATCTCTCCCTTCCTCCCTGCGCAACGGTTGCTTGATTTGAATTGTGTTCCTCCAATGTGTTTTGTTTTATTTTTATGTTTTGAGCTCTCTTTGCGATCAAGTTAGCATTTGATGATTTCGATGCATATTGAAATTTTTGAATTTCCATTTGAACGTTAGTACCGGTTTCGTGTTGCAATTTTTCCTTCTCTATGACAATTCTGTTCAAGTTATTGAAAACTCCCGTATGGTAAACGTATAGTTTAATTTCAAATCCGAGTAAAATGTATTTAAAAATCTAATATATAAAATTGGATGGAGTGTATAGGGCATTTATAATCAAACTGAACCTACCCACAGGCATATGCAACCCTTTTACTGAGAGAATAAAAGCAAGATAAGGGAAATTAAAATAAAAAGAAAAGGAATAAGGGAAATTTACCTGACATATTTCTGTAATTCAAAACTCGGCAGTAGAAGCAAGTGTGGGAGCGGACGCCAACTAAGCTTTAAATGTAAGAATGGTCCACAAAGCATGTAAAACTCACAATAGTTTGCAAGCAAATCTACTATCTATGTCGAGGTAGGTAGGAATACTTTATTTACGTCACGCTAGAGCTACAAAAATGGGCTATTGGTGAAAATATCCCTGAGAATGATCCGAAGATATGTCATTACAATTTGTGAAGCCATTTTCCTCATTTTAGACATAGCTCTGAAGGGGAACGAAATTTTCTCCAGATCCTTTACAACTGGTATTGCTCAGCGACCAACCACAGAGCTTTCAACTTCATAGATTTTAAGAGCATATATATTGCAAGTACTCGGTGGCTCTTGGTGGATTAGAGGACTGAGCCCGGACCGAAGTATGATTCTCTATTCTTCAGGGCTATTTCCGCCCCTATCTATGTGGAAAAATCGGAGTGCTCACTAAAAAGCAGGATACACCTTTTCGCCTCAATATAAAGTCTATTTTTATTTATTGATTTTTTTCATTTTAGTGGACGTAACTTTAATCACAACTTCCACTCATGTTTTCTGCTATATTTACTTTTTATTTTTTTACACGATTTTATTTTTATTTTAACGCTTTTGTACACTTAATTTTTAGCTATATGTTTCCCATTACCGGCTAGTTTCTGATATAATACTTTTTCGTAGAATCTCCTTTTTCGTAGAATCTCCTGTAGTTCTTAGCCTCTCTGCTAAATTTGGAGATATTCGGGACCTTAGATTGTGATACAGATGCCTCATAGTCGACTCAGTTTAATACTCATAAACTCTCTGTATTTTTTAAAACAATCTCTAGTGTCAGAGTGTTAGAAAACTGGTATGTTTCTTCAAGAAGATCAAGGAAAAAGCTTTTTTTAAACTGCTATCAGACAATAATAAAGTTCTTGTCAACTCATTGCTTATAACGCTTTCCCGCTATATGAAAATGGTTGTTCAATATACATCGTTAATTATGTATTTCCACAGATCTTGAATAAAGGTTTTTTTTTACTTGTCCCCTGTTTATCTGTAGACTGCTGTTCATTAATAAGTGTTATATTGATCAGCGTACAACAGTCAGCCCTAAAGATAAAAAACAATAGTTTTATTTTAGACTACATATTGTTCTCGTATAATTTAAAATAGTTCTAAAACAACAGTTATTAATTGAATCTGTTTCAACTTTTCAGATTCATGCTAGTAAGAATATATTAGTAATTTTTATTGGCCTAAGAAAAGCTTTTGTGCATAACATGACTAATCAAATAATACCTACAGAAATTATTAGGTTACTCGGTTTCAAAAGTTAGCTAAAATCATTTTTTTGAATCGACATTTTTATCTTTAAAAGTTCTGTGAGCAGAAACAACTTTCGCTGGTTCACAGATTCGCTTATCAAAACAGTCAACTGCAACTCATTGTGAGGTGTTAAGAGTCCGATATTTCTTTTAAATCGAAACATTTTTGTTTTCTGTTTTTGTCATGTGAACCATTGACTTTTCTTTTCATTGCCGTCAAACCCAAACTTTTCGAGTCCTCCAAATAGGCTGCAAAATCATCAAATTGGGACAAAAAAATTTTATTGCAATTTTAAGTTTTCGAAAACTCAATTTTTTTTGGAAAATATAACCTAGAACAAATAAAATGCTCACGAACAGCTAGTTTATAATTGGCGGGATCCCAGTTGCGTAGAAAGACGTCACCAGTCTTGAGTTGTTATAGTGCTTTCATTCCTTTTAATGTAGACTATCTCTCCTTAAACCTTGATGATGGATTTAGAATCATTTTGCGAGTTCGAA
Organism: Parasteatoda tepidariorum; assembly: GCF_982258835.1. Classification (NCBI taxonomy): domain Eukaryota; kingdom Metazoa; phylum Arthropoda; class Arachnida; order Araneae; family Theridiidae; genus Parasteatoda; species Parasteatoda tepidariorum. The sequence goes on from NC_141757.1 coordinate 101,803,849, forward strand.
TTGTCTAGATTTTAATTAACGATGTTCTACTGTATAATTCTAGAAGATACACAAAAGATTTCTGAAATATTTTGTGCTATGCGCGTAATATATCCTTCTACACCATAGAGACCGCTTTTGTTGTTCAAATAATACTCATTGCAGAAATAATTTGGAATCGATGGAGACCACGGATGTTCCTAGATTTACTCTTCTCTCGGGGATTAACGACTTACCGTGTGTTCTTAAGAAGCAACAGATCCTAAGGGAGCCATTATTTTCAACCTGAACCTATCTTATCCCGTAGCTCGGACAAGATGTATGGCGATAATGACCTCTGGTCATCTTCTCTTAGTCAGACGCCTGATGGCAAGAAGTGCCATTGACATCAGCATCTGTTTTCTTCCTTCTAAAGAAAAAGGAAAAATCACAGTAACAATTCTTTTTCTTAGAGAATTGTTCTGGGATAAAGGAAGCTGGATTTGTAAGTGATGCTATAGGGATTGGAGTTATTTAAGCTTGTTTACGGAATATTTTGTAACCGCTTTTACGTTGTTTTTGTTTTAATTAAATAACTGATTTTTTGTTATATTTAATTTGAAAGTGTTATTCGTTTTTGGAAAATTAGCAGTATTAGCACTTTATTACTTGTTTATCTTTTTATAACTAAGGCAAATGGAAAACTAATCAATTTTATTACAAAAGGAAAAAAATTATAATAAAGCTTTAATGGAAAAAAAAACCGAAATTTGTGTTGAAATTAAAAGTGTAAACAAATATACAGTCATGTTAAGTGATAGATAGCTATTCCATATATATTATTATAGCTGTTCTGTAGATTAACAGCATGGGATGAGATGTTGTACTCTGTTATATAGTAAAGAGTTGATCTTTATAAAAATTGCATCGGAGATATTCACTGAATTAAACAAACAGGATCAAGTGCGACATTCATTAGAAATACGCAATAAACCCCACTACTTATTCATCACATTATAACTACGAAGATACGAATGATGCGAGATATTTTATATTTTTCCAATGGGGAAAAACAAAAATTAGTCGAAACAGGCCAACTAGAAAACGGAAATTTTCAAACAACTAAAACCTTGAACAAAGTCCCTGTTTTGTTATGACTATTCCATTATAAAGAGTACAGAGAGAAAAAAATGAACCAACGTAGACGTGTAAATGAAATGACTGCCCTACTACCTAAAAATATGTGGTTAATTTATTAATAATGATGTTATTCTACGTATTTGAAATTAGAGGACAATTACATCAAGAAGTGAGATAAGAGCTAGTGATAATAAAACAGAGAAAAAGAGTTAAAGAAAAAAATGTATACAAAAAGCAAAAGTGTAAATATAGTAATAACTAATGAAGAGTTTAAGAAGCAAATTTTTATTAATCAGTAAATTCGGCTATTATTTTAGCAGTGAAATTTTATCCAATTTCTTTTAACAGCAATGATGCATGAATAAGAAAGTTCAAATAATCATCAAAAATTGGAAATCGTATGAAAGAAATAGGTCTGGAAATCAAATTAATTTCTCTTGCAGTATCGATCGGTATTTGTGATTTATAAGTATTGCCCCCAAAATAACTGTCAAACTACATGACGTTTAAAGATATAACCATAGTTATATCAGCTGAAATATGACTTTTCTCCTAAAAGGCTCTAAATAATGTCTTTTTAATAAAGAGGAGTTCTCACCCCCCCCCCGAAAATATAGTAAGCTAGAAAAGTCAGTGATCCCCTTTGGGCCAGTGACCGTTTTACTTTTTGTCAGAAATTGGCAGATACCTCTTTTCATTGTTGCTCTGGCCGTGTGCCAGCTGGCACCAGTGGCATTCACAACTTGGGGGAGGATGGAAAAGTGTCAGGAAAGGATGATGCTGAAGAGCTTCTTAGCAACGCATCTTCTTTAATTACGTATCAGGAAGAAGACGAAGAGTTGATACCCCGGAGAGAAGGAAGAGTTTTCTGTATCACAAACCACTCACCAGGGACTTCAGCTGAGAGTTTGAATAAGGCGGCATCTGTCTGGGTTTATTCGAATGTATCAAATATTTGGGATGGATCATTAGAGTGTTATTCTCTGTAGAATGCATTCGAACATGCATTTGAAAATAGTCTGATGTACCTACTTTTGCATTGTTGGTAATTGATTGGGGGTGTAAAGCACAATGCATCCTTTGATGAAGTGACACGAAATAGAAATAGCGTATTTCCGGGAGTAGGCGAATGAATACAATGGTTATTCATTGAAAATATTTTGAATAAATTGTTATTTAATTGAGATTTGCTAACGAAGTGCTGTTAAAGGATGTATATTTCAATAGAAGGGGAAGTTTTCATTTTAAATTTTAAACAAAGCGTTCAAATTGAGTTTTGAAATAAGATACGAGTAATATATGATGCGATGAATATTTTCATTGAAAATAGAAAATACGGCAAATTGATAACTGCAACTGTTAAGAAGAATCGTCTCGATTAAATTTTCAGCTTCAGTTTAAAGAGAAAAATTGAGTATAAAATATTACTTTCAAAAATATATTTAGGGTCTATTATTTTCTAAAAACATTAATGGAGAAAGTTGAACCATATTCCAGTAAATATTTAATAATATAAAATAAATTTACGAATACACTGTTAAATATTTGCAACGCATTGAACTACAATATTGTCTTGAAACTGAAAAAACAACGGATTTAAAAAAACGACTTGACAGTTATTTTTCGTACTATTTTAATACTATCGATTCAAAATGTTTCTAAGCTGTTGTACACGTACCTTGATATTAAATTGATAATATAGAGAAAAAAAAATACTAATCTGCTATGCTTAAATCGTATTATATAAATTAGGAGTTAAGAGGATTTTCTGTAACCAATTATACATCGGCGCTGCTTGCTACAAATTAAAAATCAACGTAACTCACGTTTATTTTCACCTCTTTATGAATTGCAACGACGTGATAATACGTTTCTTCCTATTTTTTCTTAAATTTTCTTGTTTCTCATTTATATTATTTTCAAGATTATCCAATATTTTCCTTTTATTCATATCCATTATTTTTATTATTTGATTTGAATTTTTTAATTAAATTTTTAAGACTTTTATCATCAAGTTATCTTAAATATGAAATGAACAAAAGATGAAATGGCATTATGTTTAAACTATTTTCCTTCAATTATGCTTATAATATGGCATATATTTAGATAAAGTTACTTGATCAGTCAGCAATTAAATCTGTGAATGTTTCAGATGCCTTTTATTTCTCTAAAAAATAATAACTGTGGTTCAGAAATCAAACTTCATGGATTTTTCAGGATGTCATTTTTTTTTCATCTGTGGAAGGAGTGTCTCATGCAGGAGGTTTCATCAGAAATCTCTTATTTGCTACAGATGGTTTCAAGAAGTCAACATTTCTCCAGTTGTCATCTTTAAAAGAATTTGAACGAATTCTCTGAAAATTTGAATCCCTCTTGGTAACATCTTCTTCACCATTTTATTCAAGTATAATCAAGTCTGTTAAAGAGAATAATATATCAGAATTTGTCTCCCTTACTGATTATTATTAATAATTACCTATGAAGTTTGGTCAGCGTAATAATTTTGAACGCATTCGGCTGAAGTTTCTAATATGCATGCATCATGGTAATTTCCCCAGCAACCAGCTTGACAATCTCAGTTTCTTGTTTACTTTAGGTGTGGATGCCCATTCACCCTTTTGTGTAAATACTTACTTGTGCTAGACGGTGTTTTAATTCTTTTAGATAATTTGTACTTTTTTGTTTTTTTAAAGCACTTAACCTAAAAATGCGCGTCAGTGAAGGATATACAGCATCAATGTATACTAGGTAGGGACCCTTAACCTTAAAAAAGCAATAGTGCTAGAATATAACGGGCAGTGGCATTTAACTCTAAAAGACGTCAGTGTAGGGTAAACCGGGCAAATAGCAACTTTAATTAATACGATAAATGATAATAGCGGCTTTCCATACAGTAACATTTTCATTCCTATCTATTAACAATAGTAAAATTTATGAATTCAGGATTTCAAAAATTATCAGTCATCAATAGATATTATGATAATGAAAATAAAGTCGAATTTTTAAAACTTTTATTTTAAATTAAAACTTAGCGGAAGAACCGCATTTCACGTGGTCCCTTTTAATAACTAATTTATTAACACAACACATAGACACATAAAAATTACCTTTGAGTTGAAGTTTCAATATAAAGAAATCATACGTTTTTTGCCAGAACACATAATCGAAGATAATGCTTTGAAATCATGATTTTGTAAGTTTTCTCAAAATTCACTCATATTATGAAATTATTTAAATTTATGATACACTTGAAAACAATTAAATTTAAACCTAAAGTGCTCAAATCAGGATGGGCTTAGTTAGTGTAAGATGCGGAAGAAATGAAGCGACGGATGAAAAAAAAACGGAAGTACAAGAGTTGCCAGGTTAGATAGCTACGTTGCGTCGTTTTTTCAATAGTAATTTGGAGTTACGACATTTTCTATCTGCAAATTAAAGATTTAGTCGGAGTTACGGAATTTCAGAAAATTACTAAAAAACTAATTCTGATCCAAATTAACTAATTTTTTTAAATTTATTATTATTTTTTTACGAAGGTTGAGCGAAATCTGTCGAATAGTTCTTGAAAAATGGAATTTTTAATATCTGACGTTTTTGACATTCAATTTTTGAACCAATTTTGCTTAATTTTTGTATATTGTCGTCTAAAATTATATTCTATTAAAATGATACAAAAAATTGTATACCTTAAAAATTCAAAAATTTTTTGACCGTTCTAAAATAAAGTAATAAAAAATAATAAATGTTTACTAAAAGTTATTTTATTGTATGGAATTATCTTTGGATAAACGAACTTTATAATTAAATGCAAACATTTTTCTATTCGCTTGAAAAGTTCTCGAGATATAGCTTAATACGTCAAAAATAAAATTAACACTAAGGGGTAAAAACTTTGGATGGCTCTCTTGACCAATCTATTGAGACCATATATTTCCCAGATTGTGGCTATCCCTATATTTTAGGGATAAGATATCTGAATCCATCGAAGAAAAAAAGGTATGTTTATTATGAGAGCATTTGTTTTTGCGTAGGACTTCGTAACTTAAAATATCGTCTGCAATTATTAATTATCATAATTGAAGTCAACCCCTCGATCCATTAAGATTGAGTTCTAGAACAAGTAGATCCGATCATTAGATTAAAAGTTACTCAGGATAGTCAGTCTTTTATTTTTATTTTTATTTTGGAGCACTGTACAAGTATACTCACTTGAAAAGCAGACGACTGTTTCGATGACATAAGCAAATACCACGCTTTCAGTACCGAAACGCCCGCCCTTGTTAAAGCTTTTTTGCTCGTTACATTAATGCAGTAACCGAAATTTCACAGTTTAACTTCAATTATTAGGAATACTAATCAAATATTGTCGATTTTTTTAATTAATCAATTTTTTGGTTGATTGCACGAAAAAGTAAGATCGTTTTGACTTTTATATGATACAAAAGTTTTAATCAAGCATAGTTCTGTTTAACTTGACAATTAAAATGAATTGGTGTTAAAATATAGATTTTTTTAGCTGGATTTGAATCCAAGGAATTTTAACGAACTAAATTTATGGTAATTGGACGTCATTAATTCATTAAATGAGTTAATGACATTGCCTAACTTCTATTATAAACAAAGCTATAGCAATATTAGAGCATTCTTGCCATTTATTCAAAAAAATAAGATATCTTAAAGTTTTAAATGTCGCAAAAACTTAAATCTAGCATGTTCTTGACAAATAAAATCTAGATTTTATTTAGAGTTTTCGCTCCCAGTTATGTTTTTAAACTTCGTGTATAAATAATTATCTGTTTTTAAATATATTTTATTTATAAATAGCTCAGTGCAAGTAATGTAATAAATTCAAATAAATAAATGTTAATTTTGCTATATATGAAACTGTACTATGTACAAAAATACTGCTATGTAATAAAAAAAAATTTATCTTTAAAAAAAATGCTTCTCTGTTTTGACATTGAACGAATTGCCTCACTTTAGAATGCAACAATCGTGCGTTGCATATAAGTGATTTCAATGGATCTTTCTTTTCCGATTTTTTAACATATATATTTCAATTAAAAGAAAATTGAAAGTTAAAAATTTTACCATTTTTGTATTGGTACTATATATCATTAAATAAATTTTTTTACATTTAAACTGATGCATTTAACTAACATTTATAAAACTAGTCTTATAAATGTTATATATTTTCGAATTATTATTCAAGTTAACTTATCAATCTTATTATTTTCAGAAATACATTCTCAGCCGATACGAAGCATCTTAATATATACCAACGTTTTTCACAAAAGAGCCATTGCAAACAATAACCTCTAAAAGCCTTAAAATACGATCCTCTCTCTCAATATTTAATAAACCCCAATATTCCAAGAAAATTCTTCAGAAGATAACATCTTCTGAGTATCCCACAAAATCCCCTTGGTTTTATCAAAAATGCCATAAATTAATTTACCGGAAACAGTTAAGTGGGGGGAAAAGGAAAGGATGGCGCTCAGGATTCTATCTCGCAAGTCAGGGCGACGTTGATAAAATCCATCATGCTTTTATAGGACCCCCATAATTTACGACGTGGGGTTCAGCTTATGCATAAATTATACATGCACACTGAAGACGCATGCCTCCCACAAGTTGAATGTCCCCAATGTCAGGTCCGACGACTATCTATTCTTCCTAGGTCTGGCTAACTCTGAAGACAATCATGTTTGGGGGGGGGATGGTCTGGATGAAGGATGGTAACAAGGGAGGTGGGGGTTTTGTCCACGACACTGGGGGCTAAATTAATTTGCTGCATATCCATGAACATGATGGAAGATTTAGAGCCTCATGAATCTACAGCAACGATATAGGCTTGTTAGGATTGTCTCTTGAAAGTTTTAAGATATGTCGTCTTGATTTCCAGAAGGTTTTGAGCTTATACTTTATGACGTGGATAGTTTTTTTGCAGTTAAAAACATAAAAGAATATAAAAGGTAATATTTTATTTCAAACAAAACTTTTTAAAATTTTTAACATTATCTAAAACTAATGTGTTGAAAAAGTCGGTAGCACTAAAAACAAATGCTAAAAGAGAAAGAAAATAAAAAACTTTTTCTTTTTCTAATTAATGATTAATTCTAAATTTTCATTATATATACATTTTGTAATATTTTGGTTGCACTAAAACTTAAACATATTTTTTTAAATTAAGAGTTATAAACTATTTCTTAAATATCAATTTTAATCTATAAGTTTTTATTTGAAACACAGTAGCATATAGTACAAAATATCAGACAAAAATGAATAAATAAATATTTAATTATTTCGTTTGAGCCATGGTGCCTCAAGGGATAGAGCACTTGGGCTCCCAATTAGGTGACTCGGGTTCACATCCCAGTGATGGCTAGTTGATTCGAATTCTGCTCGCTGTTCGCACCGAGAATAGTACTGACGTAAAATGTCATCAGAGTTAGACGGATCATAGGTTAGATTCCCCTTACTGTCAGGCTAACCATGGGACGTTTTCGTGGATTTTCTCTCCATATAACGTAAATGCGGGTTAGTTCCATCAAAAGGTACTCTAAGAGGGCAGATTTCATCCAGGAGATTTCTTGTCTTCTGGATTGGGTTCAAAATTACAAGGATACGGATTTGAACATTGGTAGTCATAAACTCAAAATTGGAAAATCTGTTCATTGACTGTTATAAAATTAAAAAAATGGTTTAGAGCCTTGGTAACTAAAGGGTTATAGCTCTCGCTTCACAGTGAGATTACCCAGCTTCGAATCTCAGCGATGGATGATCTATACGAATTCTACAGCCGGCTTGCAACAGCAGACGTAAAATATCCTCAAGTTCGTGAGATCATAGGTTAGAGTCAATTGGCTGTGAAGTAATCGTGGGAGACATTCGTGTTTTTGCTCACCATGCAACGCAAATGCGTGTTAGTTTCATCAAAAGTACTCCACGAAGACAAATTTCTCCCAATATCTGATCAAAGAGCTTCCTAGTCTTCGGGTTCAGAATTATAAGGCTGTGGAGTTGAACATTAGTAGGTGTGCACATATAATTGGGTCGGCTGTTCAACGACGGTTTTAAAATAATATCGTTTTCATTGAACTCCTTGCATACTTGAAGAACATTATATTAATTCTAAGAAATGAAATAATTACCACAAGAATTTGAAAAATTCAAATTAAATATTTGAAACGGAAAATTGAATAACTCCTTTCCTTAAAATCCTGTTTAATTAATAAACTGGTAACTCTCAGTCTGGTTCTTCATGTAGAGCTGTCGATGCATTGACAGTTTTACCAATAATGTGCATTCAGGTAGTCACATATTCACTTGAGCAAGCTAACTTCAACTGAGAATATTTTTTATCTACTTGGCCCGAATAGTCGGTGTATACCAAAGCATTAATTTGTATTTTGCTTTGACATCAGTGTTTCATTATAAATCTTGGTTGAATAAGATACAGCAGTGCCTTAAGCACAATAACCCGTGATTTTCGGAAATTTTTTTACCAGAATCCTACTTCCTATGTCAATATTAATCTCCATACCAAGTAAAGTACCATTTTATTTGCAACATGCAACACTAAATATTTTCAGTTCAAATAAAATCAATCTGTCTAGAAAAACAATAACTTAGTAAAACGCTTATTCGGGTAGGTAAATGAAAATTTAATGATAAAGGGAGTTTTAAAGAGGTAATTTCAAAATTTTAGAAAATTAGTGAATTTTTCAAAATCCCATGACAAAAAATATGAATAAGCGCCACCAGGTGGTGCTCTGCGTTCTACTAATGTTTGCTACAACGCACCAAATACTGCTTGGTGGTTTCCACGCTCACCTGATTCACTTTGCTGGGAAGCTCTCAAAAATATCGTATATAAACGAATTGTGAAGAGTTCAATGAATTTTGCCGTAAAACTCGTTTTTGTTAATGCTACTTTTATATAAACTCAAGATGTGTTCGTACTCCGTCGGTGTCAAGTATGCATAACATTTGATGGGGCATTATTGTTGTATACATTTTGTGTTACTTTAGGCAGGAAATGCATTTATCTAGTACATGCATAGTAAATGCAATATCCAGAAGGTATTTCCCATTCATCATGTTTTCATATGTCCTTTCAAATCTTAAACCTTTGTTGCCACATTTCCTTAACGTAATATGTTGTTATGAAATTTTTAATCTTTATGAGATGCCATATCAATCATCATTTTTTTTCTAAATTATTTGAGACACCTGCTTGTTGCAAAAATATTTGTTTCTGAAATTTAATTATTAGGCTGAAAGCTAAGTTCCAACCGTTGGGTTTAATTGGCTTCAAAAGTTTAAAGCTTGGGAGCATTTTATTTTTCTCCAGAAGCTCTCTAGTCGTTTTACGTTATCTTTCATGCAAAAGTTGGTTTAATCACTTTTCACCGAACTCAGCTGGATGTCCAGAGGAAGGCTGAGGTTAAAACTCAACCTTTTTAAACTTTGCAGACTAACATTCTGCTTAAAATATTTAATGACACATGTTAATATTTATAAAAATATTTTAAATAAAAAATAAAAATTAATGCAATGTTAAAATTTAAAAATTCAATTTAAAATTGAAATGGTTTGAACTTTAAAAATGACAACAACAAAAAGCGGATAAAATTTAGTTTCGAATCAAATGTTTAAATTTAGTTATAAATTTTAAATTAGTTAAGAAATGTTTGATTGAATTTTACATAATTAAAAACATCAAATATCCACCGTTTACTTTTAATTTTTCTGTTTAAAATATAAAATTACTGATAAATTTAGTCGAACAATTTCACATTCTCTCCTTTATTATAATTTCAAATATTATAATTTAAAACCCTTTTTTATTTTTATTAACTTGTCTGAATAAAATTGTAAATTTATTGTTTACGATGCGTTTAAAAACCGAAAAACTTAATGTTTTGAAATTACTGCCAAAAATTTTTTTTCACTTAGTTCTTCCATTCTACAATCGATTAGCAGAACGAGAGAATATTAAAATCCTATTAAATTTAATGATAAAGATTAACTTAGCAAATAATTAATCTCAAAAAATGGCAACCACAACTTTCAAAATATTTTTTTTGATAAAAATACATAACTTTTTTTATCATGCTTGTGAAAAATCTTTAACTTGAAACATCACCTTCAAAAATAAACGTTATCGTGATTTATGAAAATGAAAAAAAAAAAAAAACTGAAAAAGCATCGAGACATAACACAAAAAAAACATAAAAAAACTGAAATTTTTGATACTTGAATTCCGGTAGAGTTTATTAGCCCCCTGAATTTATGTTCCTTACATCCCGCTATAACGTTAAATAAATTCTAAGCCTCGGAACAACTTAGAAAACTTGGTTTTTATGGCTCACATTAGTGTTAGAAAACGACCCCACCCCCCATCACAAATGACCCTATTTCTTAAAAGCGTGTTCTTCCACATAGGCTCTTTTTATTAAGGGAAATAGCCTGGGAATAGCCCTTAACTCGCATGGCCACTATCCCAAAAGTGCCCTTCTCTAATGACCCCAAAAGACGCCGGGATCAAAAATCCCTTGTTATATTCGCCAAGTTTGGCGCATTTATTTATTTGGTTATTTTTTTCCCGATGCTTTTACTTGGGGGAATTTCTAAATTATACATTATTCATGGCAGTTCTTAGAAAAGATCGTTTCTTTTTACAAAAATCTTTAGGAACCGTTTTTATCTCGTAGGGTGAGAAAGAATTTTCATTGAAAATGCTTTTTTGATCTTTCTTTACGAGGTATTTTTTTATGTTTTTTGTCATGAGGGTTTATTGTGAATTTTGACATATTGAAGTAATCAAAGTGATTTTAAATATGGAAGTGAACAAATTATTGTTAATGGAAAGGTAATTTTGTCGTAGTGAATCAAATGGAAATGTAATTTTTAGTGTGGGGACCTATGATGAAATTAATGTTTTACGTTATTAAAAATGCATTATAATTTAATTTTTATTTTATTTTTGTTTTATTTGTTTTGAGCGTTCTTGATACACCTTAATTATGTCAAGTACACATACAACATTTCGGCTTAGGCTAATGATTGGCTGATTAAGAAAAATATTTTAATGATACAAGAACGGAAAGAAATTTCAATTCACTGAACACAATTGTATAAAAAAAGGCAATGAAAGGATATCAAACGGAGATATAAACTTAGTGCAATGTGAAAATTAAAGGATAAAATATCAATAAGGTTTCTCAAGATCGTGTAGCCTGTATTTTTCTGTGGAAAGTAAATCCATTCTGGGCATCGGTAAAAAGTGAGGGAGTTTGAATTTTAGTATTCATGTCGCACTCTGTGGGACAAAGCATCAAATTAATCAAGTTAAGAAATCAGATTGTATTTGTTAAATCAGAATGTTCGTTACAACTAAGCGCGTTGAATTATTTAAAATCAATAAAAAAAAGCTTAAATATGTTTTCAGAAATAGATTTATTTCATAATTTTCTATTTACTGTGATTGGATGTTTGAAGTTTTGTTTGAAATTGAATCTCAGTGATTGTTCTTTGTACACAACATGCATGGCACAAAATACATTTTTGATAAAAATTATTGTTTTCAGAAAATATTTAAAGTTTTTTGACGAATTCATATCTTTGGATTTGAACACAGTTTTGGTCATTTTTTTCTCTTTTCCCACTCAATCGTATTCTGCAATTTAGGCAGACATTTGAGCAACAATCGAGACAGAAACTATTCATTGGTTTGCATAACAACAACTTTCGTAAGTTATTGCAATTGTTCGTTCTATAGCAAGATATATGATGCACTATGAATTGTATTTATTTATTTAGTATTTATCGGCATACGATTCTTGAAAAATGTAAACTTTAATCTGAAGGGTTATTTCTAAATCATTAAAAAACGAATACAATGTTGATGAACAATCGAATAATTTTTTCCGATAGTTTAAGCAAAATAATTTTATTATAAAATTTTAGCATTAAAGCAACCATTTATTAAAAATTTACTTATTAAATTACAAAATCGAATACACTACGGCTGTAAATACATAAAACCAGAAAAATGTATTTGTTATTTAATCAGTGCGATAAATAAAAAATGTCCAAATATTTATAATTTTACTATCATTCAGTGTATAGTGATTTCAAGTATTGCAGACTTTCCAAGCTCACCAGTGATTTGTCTTTTGCGAATCAAGTCAGAAAGGTGCATCTTTCGTTTGACAAGAGAGCACCCCTAGAGTGACAGTACCTCACGGAACCCGACGGATAGATGGCAGCACCACTCATCCGTGATGCCACTTCCTCGCTTTAGACATAGATCTGAAGGTAAAGGAAATTTTCTCCAGATCCATGCAATCCATGATCCTACTCAGCAACTGACCACAGAACTTTTTATTCAACAGAATTTGCAAGCACATATACGATTTTTTTAACCGTGTACATGGTCTTAATTGACTCGAGGAGCAAACCACGGCCCCTCCAGACCGGAAACCGATTATTTAACCACTTTGTTACCACACTGCTTTTAGTCGAAAGCTGAACAATTATCATCATAAAGATTTATTATGGTAAAAATTTATAGACAAAATTTTAAAATCGAAAACTTGTTTAACAATTACAGATTATCAACTCATTCTTTCAAACAATTGTTCTGATAATATTTGATTTTTTTTTTCAAATTTATGCCATAATCATATCAATTGCTAAATTTCAAAAGCTGTTTCATTTTAACAACTCTAAATGAAATCGAAGAAGAAGAAAATAAAGTTTGAGTTGACACTATTTGCTTGGACCGGGATAGTCTGGTTGGTAGAGCACTGGGACCATGTCCAAAAGGTCGTGGGTTCGATCAGCGCCGGCCGAAGACTTCTCGTATAGTAAATAGTGGCTGGTGCACGTTAAATCTGTCGGATCACAAAGTCATTCATGTTCCCATAACAAATCAATACCTCTGGGGGTACTGATCCAGGAGCTTCCTTGTCTTCTGGATTGCTTCAAAATTACAAGGCTACGGAGTTTAACATTAATAGTAAATCCAAAATTGAACCGGCTTTTCAACGACGGTTATAAAATATAAAATAAAATATTATTTGTTTAGTTATTGAAAAATTTTTTAGTTTAAAACGAAAATAATATATCTTTCATTCTAAGACAAACAGGTTCATCATGTTTAGTAAAATTTCATGGAAACATTTTTTAAATAATATGTAAGTGTTCCTTTAATAAAATGAAACATTCCAGCAAAAGCCCGTTGTGGGTCAAGATGTCATGGAGGTCAAAGTTCAACAATTCAGTGACCAATGTGGTCTCGCATTGAGCTTTGCTTGGTTTGATTAATTTGATTATTCAAGCTAATTAGTTTGATTAATTTAATTATTTATTGACTGATAAATTGCAAGTTAGAAGATGAATCGTGAAAAAAGAAAAATATTTTTTTTAAATGCTGTAATTTATTAATTTTGTTTTTTGTTCCATTTAGAAAAAAGATGGAAAAATCATCGTAATTAAAAATATAATTTGTTTATTTTCATTGAAATTGATAATTATGTATTGTAATAATTATGTATTGATTAATACTAATTAATATGCAAAAATCAATTTTTATTATTAATTATCGAAAAATTTATAATGGAATTAATTATCATCCTGGAGGAAATGTAAAGACAATCGATGTGCAATGTATATCTCACTACCACTTGATGTGAAATTGCGGAGCTTTAACCTCGATGATGAGTAGGTGGGCCAACCTTTGCCCACAACGGGCTGTTGCGAGAATGCTTTCCTTTCTTTATATTTAAACAAAAAATATTAGAAGTACCAAATAATGCCATGAATTTTATAAAACGATTCACATAATGTACGCGTATAGCTGGCGTTAAGAAAATCGAATTTTAGCATTTATTAATAAAAAACAAAATAAAGCATTTTATAGTCAATTTAAACTCCAATGTTCTCTTTGAAATTTTATTTCTGAAATAATTACGTTTAAAACCAAAATAAAAAAAATTACCTTCATTTATTTCTCTTTATAAGCAATTAAATTATAGAAAAAACAGCATATAATACGGATTTATAAATATGAAGAAAAAAAAATTTACATTCAAATAGAAGAAGAATTACTTTCAAATTCCCAGCCAATTTATTTGAGCCTTATCCTTCTTTTCCTTTCTACTTATTCTTTGTTATTACCGAAATAATTATGCGTGAATAATAAGTTTAAAAGGAAAAGAAAACGAATTGAAAGAAGATTAAAATTGTAAAGCGGTGAAATAGGTGGAAATTACCAGAAGAGATTTGTGGTATAATCGATGAAGATGATTGCGGCCGATTATATCGATTGACATTTTTAAATTATGTCATTTTGCTAATGTGAGAAGGTCCTCTTTCTGAGGGACGTTAAGTAGGCATATGTCATAATGACGTTAACGGAACAAATTAGGGACTTGCAATTACGACGTCGCTCCTTTAATAAAAAATCTTTCTTTCGGTATAAAATAATATTACACAGTAAAGCGTCTTAATTTTTGCCGTTAGTATTTCCTGACAAAAAAAAAAGAATAGAAATAGAAAATATGTATGTATAATTATCGTAGAAAAGGGTCAGCTACTGTTCGCTTTGCTCACAAGCCCCCACGGTTGTGTCACAATATTCCTTTCTTCTGGGTGATAAACAGATTTTTCATCAAAAATACTTACAGTACTCTGCTTTTATAGATTATTATAGATTAACTCTATTTTTTAATTTTGTTATTTATTTTTATTGTATCCCAGGTTTGAATCTCAGCGGTGGCTCGTTGATATGAATTGCATACCCTCAGTTGTTGATGGATCATGGGTTAGAATATCTTTATCATCTGGTTAATCGAGTGAGGGTTTCGTTGGTTTCCTCTCCATGTAAGGCAAATTCATGTAACGCGGGTTAGTTCCATTAAAAAGGCCTCCACAAAGGCAAATTAGTTAAATACTTGATCCAGAAATTCCCTTGTCTTCTGGATTGGATTCAAAATTACAAAACTATGGAGTTGAACGTTAGTAATCGTTAACTCAAAATTGGTTCTGCTGTTAAACGACAGATAAAAAATGAAATAATGGAT
Organism: Parasteatoda tepidariorum; assembly: GCF_982258835.1. Classification (NCBI taxonomy): domain Eukaryota; kingdom Metazoa; phylum Arthropoda; class Arachnida; order Araneae; family Theridiidae; genus Parasteatoda; species Parasteatoda tepidariorum. The sequence goes on from NC_141757.1 coordinate 101,819,040, forward strand.
GTTTTGGTGGTCAAAAATCTAAATCCGACAACGAAAGATATAGTTTGTCAGAAGAAGTACGTTTTTGATCCTATTACAAAATTTAATTAACATATTTTAGACAACTAAATAACATATTTTAGTTCATCTCTTAAAACCATTAATAGTAAACCATAGCTCACAAGAATCTGATCCTTAGAAGAAAGCTTTTTAGGACACAATTTTCCCCTTCTACTGTACACTAATACACAATTATTTAATTAAATAATTTCAATAATGCAATTATTTAATCATTATTTAAAATTCAAATTATAAGATAAGACAATTTCATTATTTTAACTAAGTAAAACAAATTCAACCGAAAACTTAGAATATCAAGCAGTAGGCATTTTTATTCTTTTTTTGAAATTAAACTTCTGCGCTTTTTTCAATTTAAAGTTGGTGACTCTGCAGAAGTATAATTCATGAAGATGTTTGAAAACGAAGCAAAAAATAAAGTTGAAATACCTGTTTAAAATAAATAAATCAATAAATAAAAATAAAAGAAGTAGGCACGTGTTATCTCTTTTCCAGATTAATTATTTAACTCCTCTAAATATTTCTTGCGTATTCATTTCCTCAACTAAAAATAAATAACATCAAACTAATCATTTACTGTACTAAATAGTACCAAAGTAATAATTTACTCTCGTACTATTCTGAAACAGAAGGATTTTAGAATATCACAAGCTAAAAATATAAAACTTAAAAGTACTTCTATCTAAATCTTTTGAAGCAGTTTAAGTAAAAGTTTAAAAATTTGCATGGATTCTGGAACTATAAAAAACGTCACAAGCATAACCCCGAGTAGCATTAAAAACCGATCAAATATCCTCTGTCCAAATATTCGTCATCATTTAGCTTTCAAAGTTGTCAAGGGAGATATAAATCTTTCAAAAAGCTAAAAAAAATTCTGCTGGTCCCTTAGTCTTATATATTCGATTTCTGCAACCCCCAGAAGAAAAAGAAAGAATAAGAATAAGGGGCTTTGGGCTCCCTTAAATAATGCAACATAAATCCCTATTTCCCCACCGCATGCAGTCAATCTCAGAAACGCCATATATTTATGGTATAGGGGAGACTTTTCCCGATATTGATGAAAACGGGATTAACTAATTGCCTTTTTCTTCCGATATAAGATTAAACAATCATGAAGACTCAGAAGTTTAAGAGAAACAAACTTTGTTTGGGATAGATTACTTTTGCTCTAAAGAGCACGATTTTGATAAATTATTTTTCTTTGTAGGGTGCGTCTAATTGAGTTTTACATCCTGGTATAGAAATAAAAAATGTAACAATAAAATAGTAAAAGTTGTTAAGCAGCACAAAACCAGCATTCTAATAAGATGTTTTTGTGAAAGATCTTTTTGTCCTCAAGAACTTGTGAGTAAGTAAATATGAAACTGCTGTAGAATCTACACTCTGTTGCAAGTTAAGAAAAGTCGACAAAAAATTCAGGGATCTGTTTCAATGTTAAATAATTGCTACTGATTTATTTTAAAGTGTTGAAAAGTTCTGTGCCTCTTGAAATTAGATGACGAGATTAGATTTCGTATCAATTTTTCCTTCGATTGAACTTCAAATATACATTCAAGCTATATTATTTTTTCATTAATTAATTCCTACAAGTTTTCAAGTTTGAATCACGGTGGTTCAAGGTATAATAGGTAACGTTTGCCTCGGTGACCCACGCTCAAATCCCAGCGTTGTCCTGGTCAATAAGAAATTCTACTCCGGGCTCACACTGGCCTTAGTTCCCATAAATTATCCTCAATAGTAAGGTACATGGACCCTGGGTCAAAATCTCTTTGCCGTCGGCATAACTGTGGGAGAGTTTCGTGGTTTTTCCTTTCCATGTAACACACATGTTGGTTAGTTCTATCAAAAAGTCTTCTACGAAGGCTAGTTAGTCTCAATGATTGATCCAGGATTTCCTTTTTGTCTTCTCGATCAGGCTCAAAAGTACAAGGGTAAAGATTGATGGTCACAAAGTAAGGATCAGGTCTACTGCACAAAGCTGGCTATAAAACAAAATAAATTGTTTTAAAACTTTTTATTTCAAGAACTGAAAAAAAAAGATTACTCCATGCAATCTGAAATATTTTAGACATATTACTAACTTTTTTTCAGGAGAAAGAAAACTTTGTTTTTTGCATCATTTAAAAAATAAATAAAAGAAAAAGTTATGTAATTTTAAAATTTATGTTTTAAAATTGCATATAAGTATAATAATGGGTCATTTTAACAAAATCAAATATAATTAAAGCATAATATTTTTATTCATTTCTTTATTTAAAAGCAGCAATCTGGTATTTTTTTCATTTTTTCAAATGTCTCGCGGAAAATTCGAGAACATATTTTGCGTGTGCTTAAACTGTGCAACAATATTAAAAAAGCAAAAGCCCTCGATGCATGGCCTTTTAAATTACTATCACATGATTTAATAAGCAATGTGATTTAAAATTATTTTTTATTTTAAAACACGTAAATAAGTTAACGATCAATCCTTGAAATACCAAGCATTTTTAACAATTAATTCGGCCAAAACAAAAATAAAAAGGAATAAATAAATTGCTTTTTTTTTTCTTTTCAATCGATATGAAAAGAAAATAACTAATTGTTTCATTTATTTATTATTTCATTTCTTTGAGAAATAGAGATTAAAGTTTTTTTAAAATCACATGCATTTTTGTCAATTCAAAATGAAGTATTAAGCAGAATAAACTAATCTAGTGAAACGAAATTAATTTCGCATGTGCAAACTTTACATAAAAATATTTAAATTTTCATATGCTATGGCTTGCTAAAAATATGTAAAATTACTATTGCTAATTGGAATGTAGAAAAAATATTATTTCATACCATTGAGATCTAGGAATGATGTTTATCTAAATTGTAAACCTTTAAAAGTAGCACGAATGTTATAAATGGAACAGCAATACCATATCAGTATAAGTTAACAATATTTTATCTATTCATGAAAAAATAAAATCGATTTTTTCTTCAAATTACATACTTTTTTATTCATTAGAGAAAAATAAAATTTCAGTTAGGCACTCTATTAATTGTTTCTGGCATATAAAATTACAAAATGTACAAACTTAGTATTTTTTTTATTTTATTTTAAATAGCCATTTTTCAGTTCTAATATTTACTATTTTGTTATAATTTCGGTATAAATATTTACTTCATGTTACTTTTTCAAAACCTTCGTAATTTGTTGAAAAAAATCTACTTCTTCAATTTTTTTTTGTAAGTGAAACTTAGTTTTACTAAAAAGCAAAATTTAGATATTTATTCAAAAATAGTTTTGAAAAAATCGCACGGACACAATTTATTTAAAAAACAAAAAAAGAGTAAATAAAATGTTTCATCAAATTGTAACCTCTTAAGTAAAAGATGTACAATAAAATAATTATAATTTAAATTTTCGGAGAAGTCTATCAAACATCTGCTCATCAAAACAAAATATGTTATGAATTAATATGCAAGTTTATTTCCTGAACTTAAGTATATTGCAAGAGTTTAAAACGAAAGTTTATTTCCTAATATGATTCCATTTTATCGATCCGGGGTAAAATAAAGTCCTAATTTAGCAATTTATTAATTGTTACACTGTCAGAGTAAATTACAAATTGTACCTAGTTTGTAACGTTTTTATTCATTAAAACATTATTTAGTGTGTTTTTTAATTTCATTTTAAAATTAAATGCTTTTTCACATCCAATTCCTTAAATGTATTGTTCTGGTCATTTTGTCAAAACTTTCGTGATTAACTAGGCAAAAAAAATCCTTAATTTTTCCGTTCCAAGAATACTTCAAACAAAAAACAAATTTTGAATATTTATTCAAAACTCTTTTCAAAAAAGAAAATAATTTACTAAAAAAAAGAAGCAAATAAAAAGTGTCAACAAATCGTAAATCTAATTGTAACCTTTTCATTGAAAAATTTACGCTTAAGTAAATATTCCTTAAAAGTAAAGTTCTATCTATTATCTTTTCATCCCAAATCTTTTAGAGAATAAAACAATAGATTAGGTAAAACGAATAAGGACAAAATGTCGTTAAAAGTGAAAATCCTGCTGAAAGAAATGTTTGGAAAACAAAATAAAAAGATAATGTTCAATATATTCTAGAAACTAAAAACTTCTTTTTTTAACACGCTGTTACATAAAATGTGCATTAGGCTTAAAATAAACCATGTTTCTTTTCTTTTTTTTATTGTTACGTCTGACGCTTTCAGAGAAAAAAAGAGCTAAATATATGACTCTTTATTTGATATTTTTTGTGCATGAAATTCTGTACATATTTAAAGAACTTATTGGAAGAACATACTAATTTTAGTTTTATTAATCTACAAAACATTGATTAATTTTGGAATTGAAATTTCCGAGACCTCCACGAAAAGTATAGTTTCTGAGTGCATTGCAATTAACAGTTGACTAGTAAAATTAAAAAACATTCTTTTTTCAGCAAATAAAACACTAAAAGTGCAAACGCTAAGCTATTTATGGAATTCACAAATTGGAAGTTTTAATACAAAAATATAAGCAAGAAATGATCTTTTTTTCCTATTCTTAAAGCATAAAATGAGATCTAAATTGCTGAAATTCACTAAAATATCCAGTAGAAGTTTAATCCCCACATCTCTTTACTTATATTTGTTTGGGTGATTTTATATTTTAATTTAATTGTTGAAATATTTCGTTTCTTTATTGTGAGGTTATGAAATTGGACGTTAGATGATATTTTCAAGTGGGTTAGTGTAGCATATCAGTGAGCTTATTATTATGGACATAGGTCAAAATGCGTGTTTAAGATAATGGACATAGCTCAAATAGCTTATTTAAGAAAATAAGCATAGCTCTAAAGGCATATTTAAGAAAATAAACATAGCCGAAAAGGCATATTAAAATTGGATATGACTCAAAATGCGGGTTAGAGAAAATGGACATAGCACGAAATGTGCATTTTGTATGGCTTAAAGTATGAGTATGGGAAAATGAACATAGCGCAAAATCATTTTCAATGTTATGTGTCTTTCAATGTTATTATAAACAATTAATCATTTTCAATGTTATGTTTCTTTCAATGTTATTATAAACAATTAATCATTTTCAATATTATGTTTCTTTCAATGTTATTATAAACAATTAATCCAAGATATTTGCTTACTTTTTTAAACAAGAAGCATAATCATTTCCGATCAAATTTTTGGATTTTAATGACGGGATTCAGATATCCAAATGGATAAAATTGTATTTTAAATAGCCGTCAATTGTGGTTGTGTTTTATATGCACTCATTTTCTCAGCTACTCATAAAATCATTAATTTAAAGCCAAGTGAGAGGAAAATGGTATAAAATAGATTCTATTAAAAGAGACGAAGAATTTCTTTTAAAAAAATTCAATGTTTTAAGTTTTATATAGTACAATATGAAAATACCCCAAAGATTCGAGTTACACATCCCACAAAGTTTTGATAAGAAATATCTTAAATTATTTCAGATTTAAAAAAAAGCAAAAGCACATAATTTGAATGAACCCAATGTTTAAACTTCAACTTGAAGTGCTGTATTTACTGTAAAGTGTGTGATGACTAGTTTCTTTTTACAATATTTCTTAAACTTTACTTTTATTTTCTCTTTTAAGAGTTTAATGTAGATTGATTTATCGCTACTTCGCTAAAGGTTAAGTATGATTCCTAGCGAGCCCAGCTCAAATTAACAAGAATGTAATATGCTCTATATTGAAAGGATTAAATTTGAAATATATATCGAACTCGAAGAGCAAATCGCTTTTTCTGAAAATTAGTTTAGCTTAAAAAAAAAAAAAACATTATTATTACATTTTACTAAGTTGTTTCTAGATAATTTTTAATAATATTTACCATTTTCAATTCGAGCAATTTAGTAAAGCTAAAAGAACAGTACATATTGGTATTTGTCTCAAAGATATACTTTGCTAGAAATGCAACTTAATTAATCCTTGAAAAATATCCTAAATTATTCACCAAAAATTCTTAATTAACTACTTTAATAAAAGTACATTCTAAAATTTTCAAGTTAATGTTTATTTTATTTCATACCCATGCTATGTCATTTCTTCGAATTGAATGCATTTCATTTGGTTTATAAATATATATTTTAATTTAAATTTAATTATAATCGGAAATTTCAGTCATTTCAAAACCATATTTCGATCTTTTTTTTCTTAAAAATCTATTCAATTTTAATATTTACTTTCGAGAAATTTTTAAATGTAAACAAGTTTTAGAAACAAATTAAAACCTTTTCTTTCCCAAAATATTCCGAAGCTGAATCAAGCTCTACAAACGCTATCTCTCTAGCATTTGAAATTATTAATCAATTTTAGTTTGCTTCAAATGAAATGAAACTTTACTCCGTTAGATAAGACAATTCCTTTGACAAATAAGATAGAGATACGTATAAAAAAATCAACATTCATATGCATCTGGAATTCGAAAGTCTTAATCAAAGGTAATTAACAATTCTTCCTCCATTCCCGAGCGACGCAAATGTCGAATTATGAATATGGGAGTGCAATCAGTTTTAACTGATGCGATTAAAAATGTTCCCTGTAGGATTAGAATTTCTCTATTCCTGACAGAAAAAAAAAGAATTAATTTTCTGCTATTCGTGAGCTCTGAGTGTTCGTTCGTAAAGGGTAGGAAGAGTTAATCTCTTACGACTTCTGTTTCTGACTCTTTGGTATAGATTTGAAACAATGCATCTTGCATTGCAGATGGATCATTATTGAGTAGTGCGGCGTCCTTATTTAAGTCTTTATCGCCTTCTTGGCATTATGGACACTAAAATGAATGTCTTTATTGTCCTGATTTTGTCTGAAATACTTCATTTTAAATTTTGTTTAAAATTAACAATACAAAGAGCCTTTTTTGCCAAAGGGATGTTTTTAAAAAATTATCTCAATTATGTTTTATTTATTTAAATTTTTTCGTGTGTGAGATTCATTTTGTTAAACAGAAAATAAAAATATAGTTGAATTAATTTACTTTCGCTAGCGGAAAAGTACTTATTATTATTATTAATAATAATAACAATAATATTTCTATTTCAAACGTCGTTGAATAAACAGCTTTAAAACAATCAATGCAATTTTGTTATTAACATAGCAATTTTTCATGGAAGATATTTCATGAAAGATTTTTTGACTGAAATTAAATCTTATTTGTGTTACAAACAGGAAAACAACCTTAAACCGTCTACTGTAAACCAGATGATGGTTAATGGAATAATCAATGATCATAATTTACATGAGCGATGACGATAATTTACATGAGCACTGTGATAAGAGCAAGCCAGGTACAGTATATTTTTGACCAGATTCAAATCGTGATCACCTCGTTAAGAAGTAAGTGCTCGATATATATATATATATATATTATATATATATATTATATATATATATTATATATATATATATTATATATATATATTATATATATATATATTATATATATCGCTCATGGGCTGCAATAGTGGCACAACTTCAAAAACACACGTTTTGGACTAAGATCACATGTAAATATGAAAATACACATTATTTTCAGCAGCAATACTAGCACAACTCATAATTCAACTTGAAGGTAATCTTCGTTTAAGCAAACTAAAGCATTTTTTATACATTTTCCTTAGCAATGAAAACTTTAAACTCATTTACCTCAAAACATGATTACTTTGTTGAGCCGCTATTGCAGACCGTGAGCGGTATATATATATGTAATAACGGTGTATCCACACCGTTATTTTTTAGTTATTTACAGTCAAGGCAGCATGATTAATGAGTCCATGTTGTGCATAATCTTTTTTATTTAGTAGCGATGGTGAAATAGCAGTTAACTCCTCTCCAAAGCGGGAGAGGGGGAACACATATCCCGTCTAAATAGACGTAGTTTTGTTAGGCATTATAAACAACAAAAAGCACCCGCAAAAACATTGCTCCTGCGTTATGTAGGATGATTAAAAGTTGTGAAGAGGTCAGTCATTATTGCCTTTTTCTGTATTCCTACGCCTCATTAATTTATTTATTACTCATAGCAAATCGTTTAATCTTTCCTTATATGGAAGTGAAAGATCTTAAAATAACTTATCTTTTGAAGTATAAGTCTAATTATTATTCATTGGCATGTTTTTAGCCTTGAAGTCCCAAAATAGAATTTCTACCCTTATCTTTTACTAAAGATATTTTATGAAAACGAATGAAGTTTTAATGCTTTTATTAATACAAAAGTATTTAATTTTTGTATTACACACACACACACACACACACACACACACATATATATATATATATATATATATATATATATATATATATATATATATATATATATATATATATATATATATATATATATATATATATATATATATATATATATATATATATATATATATATATATATATATATATATATATATATATATATATATATATATATATATTTAATCAGAATTACACGATTTCTATGTGCTTTCTGAACTCTGAATTCTAATCAAAAATATAACTTTTGTCTATTGTATATGTTTACCTAAGGGGAAAATATCAGACATGCTTCTCTTATCTTTCCGTACCCCGCAAAAAATGTGGCACAATCCACATCATTTAGCATGTTCAACATGCATATTGTTCTGTAATCTGATTAAATATATATATAATCTGATTAAATATATATATATATATATTTAATCAGAATTACACGATTTCTATGTGCTTTCTGAACTCTGAATTCTAATCAAAAATATAACTTTTGTCTATTGTATATGTTTACCTAAGGGGAAAATATCAGACATGCTTCTCTTATCTTTCCGTACCCCGCAAAAAATGTGGCACAATCCACATCATTTAGCATGTTCAACATGCATATTGTTCTGTAATCTTGCTTGCAAGCTTACTTGCAAGCTTACTTGCTTGCTTAAATTTATCTTGACTACATAATAAAATACGATTATACGAAGCAAAATGAGACAGAAGTTGCGATATCATAAAGTTTAAAGCAACGTTGGAACAGTTGGAAATATTACAAGAAAAATCTGTGCGAAAACACACGAAATAGAAATGATAAATTTAAACGAAAGTAATGAAAAAAATTTAAAAAAATGCTTCTTACATTAAATTCAGCTATTTGTCTAGACGTGATCATATTTAGTAGTAACAGAAACATTAGGTAGCTGTTTACAAAACAAACATGTACATTTATTTGGATTTATCTGTATATACAGTGTGTTGAGGACGATCTCCATGAATTGAAATATTAAGTTGGAACTTTTATGCTGCTTTTTGTGAACATAAAACAATCTTTCTTTCGAAGTTATATTTTTATTTAGCAATTGTAGGGTTAAAATATTAATTTCGATACATTTTATTTGAATAAATTCATATTAAGTTTGAACTCCTTGAATACATCCATATTAATGAATATATAAATCGGCCCTGAATATATCCATATTAGGTTGGAATTTGGTTTCTGTTGCTTTTTGTGAACATGAAATCTTTATTGAACAACTGTAGAGTTACAATATCAAATTCTATAAAACATTTCTTCATATGATCGTAAAATTTATGCAAATCTTAAAAATCATGCTATTACAACCATTGATCTTAAAAATTTGAAAATATATTCTACAAATATCTCAGAATTAGTTTATGGAGCTCGCTTCAAATTGTAAATTTCCAATATCAATAAAATGGGAATTTTCAAATCAGTTTAAGCAAAGACACCATCTAAAATAAAGGAAATATAGAACAGCAATGTTACGGCCTTAAGAATTTAGGTAAAACGTTTCAATAATAATATGCACCATACAAATATGTATTTTAAATTATCACAATTGCTAATTATTGCTTACTTCCCAAAAAGTTTAAAAATACTAATTCGAATAATTGATATAATTTTAAGCAAGCTACCTAAGTTACCTCAAAGTCAGTCCCTGAATTTTCTAATTAATCAGATTAACTAATATGATTCTGAATATTCTATTACTATCACGTTTCTTTGCTAATATTTAACCTTGTTTGACGTAAATGTTGCCCATTGGCGATTTTGGCGAAGGCATGCACCTTCAGATGCTCTTAAACCCTTTGATCCGGTTCCGGAGACAAGTTCCGTATTAATCGCTCTTCTGAGTAATTAGGAAACCAGCGGAAATAGGCCTCCTTGTCCCGTGCTGTCATTAAACCGAATGTCACACGCACGCTATCTCCCCGCTTATATGTATTCGTTGGGTATTTATTCTGAGGTCCTCCATAAGAGGAAGGGAGTTTTGATCCCCATCCTTTACATAGTGTCCAATGCAGAGATCTTAGAGAAATGTTTTTGAAACCTTTCCTCAAGGTTATGGTGAGGTTGCTGTAATTAAGAGAACTATGATTCGCATATGTTGCGTTGAACTTTAATGACGAGCTTAGATTCCTAGGCTTAGGGCTAGGAGCAATTGGATATTATAGATAAACATGGGTCGGGAAACTTTGACTATTAGGCTCTTGCTTTTTGAAAGCATATTTTCTAGCCTGTCAAAAAGGCTAGACTGTTCTATATCTATAAAAAAAACGAGTTAGATATGATTACGTATTCTGAAAAAAGTTCTAAAAGATTGAGATAGCAAAAAAAGGGGTGAATTAGAATCTATACTTTGTAACTTTGATCCTATACTTCGTCAGTTTCAATAATTTTTTTATGATTTTTTCGTTACGTGGTGTATGATTCCTGCTCCGAAATCTATAAAATTATTGAAGAAATTCGGTAATTTTGCATAAAGTAATAAATAATAAGAACAATAAAATAGTGTAAAGGATTTTAACAAACCTGAACTCAAATGAATTCTGTTAGAATTAGGAGGTCAAAAATAAGGATGCGAATTTTAATCATTGAACCTATATGCTTCGTCTCTTCCGATAATTTTCTTATTTGTGACACTTTTACGTGTTCTAAAAATCTCTACTTCGTTTTAACGAAAATCATTGAAGAAATTTACTTTTTTTATACAAAAAAAATAAATAAAAAATAACTGAGAAGAACAATAACAATATAAAAGTTAATTCATAAAATCTGAACTCAATTAAGTATTAAAAGAAAGAAGTGGTCAAGAATAGGGATGCGTGTGTTATGTATCATACCCATGCTTAGTCAGTTCCAATTCCAAAATTTCTTCTGCTCCATAAGATTCTTATTTCGTAATCTAGAAAGTTATTAAGGAAATTAAAAGATTTTTACAGAAATGAATAAGAAAATAAAGAGAATAAAAATGTTAAAGTTATTTCAAGAATTTCAAACTCAGTTTACTACAGAATGAAAGAAGTGGACAAGAACAAGGTTGCGTATTTTATGAATCGAGCCTATGCTTTGTCATTTCCAATAATTTTTTATTTGATTCGTAAAATTCCTTACGTTCAAGATCTATACTTCCTAATCTAGAAAGTTATTGAAGATAATCAGAAATTTTTACTGAATGAATGAAAACAAACGAAACATTAAAAATAAATAAAAATATTTCATTAAATATGTACTTACATAAGTATCGAAGGAAATGGTAAATAATAAGAATGCGTGTCTTAATTATCGAACCTATGCTGCTGCGTCAGCTCTAAACATCTTATTATATAATTCCTCTTGACGCTCAAGATCCCTACTTAATATTCTAAGAAATTGTTGAACCACTTTAGGGACTTTTTTGAAACTATTAATGAAATTATTGACGAAATTAATACTAATAAAGAAATTAACAAGACTATTTAAAAACAATAAAAGTGTTTTCCATTCAAATGAGTACCGAAAGATAAAAGTGGTCAAAAATAAGAATGCGTATTTTAATCATTGAAACTATGCTTCGTCAGTTCGAGTAGCATGTTTTCCTGAAGTTTCTTACGATTTTTAATAAATAAATGTGTAATTTTTTTACTGAACATTAATTAAATTTTTGAATATAATAATATAGGGTAAGTAAATATATAATATATAAGTAAAAATATATTAAAAAAAATAAATTTCATAAAATTTCTGTTCAAATGGTACCGAAAAAATGAGTTAATCAAAAACAAAAATATGTATTTAAATCATTAAAATTGTGCTTGGTTTGTTCAATTGATTTTTATAATCTTAAGTATTTTTAGTTTCATAAATACCTGGTTAATTTTTTCAGAAAACACACGTAGCTTTAAAATAAGACACGTAGCTTTAGAATCTATAAGTAAAAATATATTCCCTTTAAAATCGTACTCGAAATATCAGTAAACTTATGCTTTGTCGGTTCAATCAATTTTAATATTTTGAAATACTTTGTATTTAATAAAGAAATTTACATTCTTAGAGAATTTCTGTAATTATTCATAAAAAATAAAAATATAAAAAAAGCACATTTTACAGAATCCTTTCACAAATATGCATAAAAATTGCGGCGATCGAAAACAAAAAATTCAATTTTAATCATTCGATTTATGCGTTCGCGAATTTTAGTAATTTTTCTATTATTAAATTCCTCGTGCTCATATAAATGAATGTTTAATTTTTCATTCAAGAAATTCTGCAAATTTTACGCTAATAAATAATGAAGAGCAACGAACAAAATGGCTAATGAAAAAAAAAAGTTTGGCAAACATACGGTGCCATTGTCGCGTGTGTCAAAAATGTTCATCTCTTTTTATTTTCATTCTCCTTCTAGATGAGTTAAGAAATTAATCATAAAATTAATTTCTACATTTTTTGGTTAAGTGTTGTGGAAACCACTCAAAATACCTTTGTTTCATCGTGTTTGCATAAAAAATCAAATCATGCATTCGAAGAGAAATTTGAATAATGAAGTGCTGCATACGAGAAACGAAGCGAGAAATAAAGAAGAAAAAAAGAACAGAAAACAATTAAATACTTTGCAAATCAATGCCCAATTGTTTTCTCAAAATAGCATTTCATTAATTAACGGACATTGTGAATGTTAAAAAGCTAAAAATATAAACTTATATTAGGGCTTGAGATAATTAGAAGCATCTTACAATAGCAAAAACATGTTAAATGGTGAAAATACTCATATTTAATAAAATTTTATAATCGGTTGAATACGCAATAATAAAAACTAAGTGTTAGAAAAAAATATTTAAAAAGAAACCTTTCTGATATTTCCATACACTTTAAAGCTTATTTTCTAAATTTTAATTATGTATCACTTAAAAATGATTTTCCAGTAAACTCTTACGTCTTTAATCGTTTTTTATTAAGTGAAAATTATTTTTTAAGACTTAAAAGCAGTAAAATAAAAAGAAGGTAATAATCAAATAAATTATGGAATTTAAGTACTTAAAATTATTTTTATTTTTTCTAAAGATTAAAAGAATTTTCATTTAATACAAATAATTTATTTTCATTTAACTTAATACGTTAATAAACGAAAGAGCACGAGAGATTTGCTTATATAAATATATTTATCAGTGTAAACTTTTAACTAGGGACCGTTCATAAATTATGGGACGCTTGCAGGGGTTTTGTAAAATTGTGACATTTAGTAAAAAAGGGTGGGTAATGACATAGATGTGACAATCCACATTTTGCTTAAAATATTTAAAACCCACGAATAAAATATTTTTATATCATTTGTTTCATACAGTTTTGTTATCTTTTTCAAAAAAATAAGAACACTTCTAACCATTATCATTGTTAAGCTCACAAATGTCATTAAAAAATGTAGCTAAGAGTTTAAAAATAAAATTTGAAATATGATTTATATTATAACATGAGGTATGTTTCTGAACTACTTGTCTACGTTTACATAATATAACGTTACATGTGCAAAAAGAGGTAGGGGATTATGACTCTTTATGACAAAGGAGAAGAGGGTGCAAAAAATATTGAATAAAAAAATGTGGTCTCATTTATTGATATGCAACATTTTGCAGCAGCTAAAATGCATAAAATAAAAATTTACGCTAGCCCTGAATTGGAATATTATTTAAAGGAATTAAAAAAATTATTCTATTATTTATATTTAAATGTGATACATTTCCAATTATTTAAAATAAGTCATACGTAAGAATATTTTAGAAATATATTTTTAATAATGCTTTTGAGCACTGCGAGCTTTTGAGCATTTATATTCGAGTAATTTAATTTGATGTGTGAGACCAAAACTTCTATCAAATTTCAAAGTAGAAAGCCACAAACAAGTTGTATTTATATAAATCTTGTACTTTACATGAAAAATAAAAAAAAATAAAATAAAAAATAAATAAATGTTATTATAATATTATTTAAAACTATTTAACTATAGTTGAATTATCTGGATTATTTCGATTTCTGTAACATTCTAAGGACAAATTTATTCTAAAATTCTGTGCGACAATTATTAATTATTTATTTATAAGACATTCAAAGTGTTCTTAAATAGAAATTTAGTCTGTAATTTCCTTTCTAAACAAACATATTAATATTCAATAATTCACATCTTATCAACAACTTTCCAGTTGTAAAAATATAAGTCTTTGAACTAAGACTCATTAATTACAAATTCCACTTGAAGTTTCAACGGAAGCAATTTCATATCTCAGTGTTGCCACCGTGTGAGTAATATTAATAACTTCCTGTGTATGTCTTCCGTAGAAGTAACAACAGTCGACTTGGTGAGAATTCTCCCGACGTTTTCTTCACTTCTGGAAGACCCAGAAAAGAGAAATGTGGCGTTAACACTAACATTTCCCGATTTATCAGAGTCTGGGATTAGTGTCTTAATCCTTTGCTGCCCGACGCTGCTTTGTGTTTATTAATTACGGGAAATTACGTCGCCAAATCTGGCATCAGAAATGAGGAGGCTTTCTGTCTCGAAACAGAAATCCAACTGTCGCGCTTGAAGACGATTGGAGTTAAGTTTTGCAAATGATCACCATTAATGTGCCTAGTTAACACCAATAAATGTTTGCCGATGCTGAGATTAGAATTTAGTCTTCGCAATTAATTAAAAATTCAAGAGAGGATAAAGGTTAGCGATTGTGACAGAAAAATCGAGGTTTAATTTTCCGACTTGATAATTCGTGAGAATTAGTTCCGGCTGAATTAATTATAATTAATTTATGCATGAAAATTGAAGATTAATTATGTGCTAGAGTGAAGTTATTCTGAAATTATATCTCCTTATGTTTTAATCAGCTAAATATTTTTGGATAACATTTTTAATTGATATAGAATGAAAACTTTTAAGTTGTAATATTTTACAGAATAAAATTGTTCTATAACAGAATGTAGAATAAAACTAATATATTATGAAATGTAGATCAAAATTGTTCTATTGTAGAATATAGAATAGGATTTTCGCCTATAAAACAGAGAATGAAATTATTTTACTATAGAGTATGGAATAGAATATAGAATAAATTTTTTTCAATATAAAATATAGAGTAAAATTGTACTACAGTAGAATATAGAATAAAATTATTCCACCACTAATTGGCTAAAAGAAAAAAAAATCAAAAATCGACTACCCTATCAAAAATTTATGGGTGTCTGATTTTTTTTTATATTTATCTATTAAGGAATAAAATTATTTCTCTTTTCATAGATTCGCCTGATGACATTTTTGCCAAATCAAGGCTTTTCAAAACTAACCATATTCACTGGATCAAAAATTTACAAATTTTTTATTTACTTTTGTTTTTCCACACTTATTTATCTCAAAATTACAGATAATTTTCAGTAATTATCACAGATAATTGTCTACGTTTACATACAGATAATTTTCTGTACAGATAATACAGATAATTTTCTGTAATTATCACCCATCTAATATATTTTAATAATCCCTGCCAAAAATGAAGTCAAGACATTGCAAAAAAACGTCACAGGTATTAATAATAGGAATTCCATTAAGGAAGACGGGATTAAGAATAGCAGATCCATTCTGATTGTACGAGGAAAATTTTAAAAAGTTGATTCAAATAATTAAATTTTTACCCATTGGCGAAATGGCTGTTGTTTTGGGTTTGATGGCGTGTGCACCTTATTTGGACGTCATCACACTTTTCAACTGTGGACAAGAGTAATAGTAAACAGTGCTCATGCGTCGTCATTGCGTGCGTTGCTATGGCGACCGCTGCTGTTTGACATTTTTTTCTTTTAGAATTCTTTTTTTTCCCTTTTAATTTTATTATGCATTAAGTTGGTGAGTTTATTTTTAAGATATGGGAATAGAGAGATCCCATAAGTACTTCTTGAGTTGTGAATTGAAGAGAATTTCATCATTTGAATTTCATCATCAGGTGAATATCACAAATAAAGAGGGTTAAAAAATAATGCAACCACCATTTTGGCAATAGGTAACCTGTGATCACATTTTGGCAATCACAGTTCTTTTTTTTAAAATTGTTTTCATTCTACAAATCTAAGTCTATCTTTTGTTAAAGATATTCGTAAAATCAAACTGTAATTTTTTTCTTTAAGACAGCGATATTTTTTTCAGTTATTTTGATGATACTTTTCTAACTGTCATTATTTAGCTTTTTTTTTATTCCGGATAAAAGTTTCTGAATTTTGACTTCTTTCACTTTTCAAATATCATTCAGACAGGTTTTGATGTATACCTTGGTTTCGAAATACTTTTTTCCATTTCCGCTTTCCTCAATTATGATTTTTCAAGTTTTGCAAAAAATTTCGCTCTTCACTTAAATACTAGTTTAATACAGTGAATGTATATGCTTTTTGACACGAAAATTGTAAACAAAACTAAGTTGATCAGTAATGATAGCTATTAATAATTTGTTTCAGAAGCCTTATTAAAAATGAAGAAAGAAAAGAACATATTAAATCCTTAAAAAGAATTTAA
This sequence comes from Parasteatoda tepidariorum, assembly GCF_982258835.1. Classification (NCBI taxonomy): domain Eukaryota; kingdom Metazoa; phylum Arthropoda; class Arachnida; order Araneae; family Theridiidae; genus Parasteatoda; species Parasteatoda tepidariorum. The sequence goes on from NC_141757.1 coordinate 101,835,896, forward strand.
ATGAGGAGGGGAGGAGTTAAAACTTAATGATTAAAAACAATTCCATGCTACATTACTCAATCAAAGATGTTTCGGTGTTTTTAGTTCCCCCCTTCTTCTCTAGTGATTCAGTGATTCGATGGTTTTAAACAATTCTATTAAAATGCTAACATCTTTTACTTAACTTATGACAATGATTCTAAGTATATACTTAAAGGTGGGCCTTATAGAGAACTCTGCACGCAATGTGGTTACGTTGCAGCAAAAATTATTCTTTTATGTTAAACTTCAAGTTTTTAAATTCTCTGAACAACTATGCTCTGTTTTTGGTAAAAAGTAACTTTAGAAACTTAAGACGTGGGGGGGGGCAGTAGTTTCACAATAAGCGTTCCGAAATTAATCATCATTCATGATTTATTTCTTTTGGTAAAAATCAAAATTGTTAATTGATTATATAGTTATATATTGGTTATATATTGGTTATATAATTGATATGGCTTGTTAGTGGTGCTTCTAACTCAGATTTTTCAAACTAGGGGATTTGATGGAACTAACACGCATCTGCATTACATGGGGAGGAAAATAGCTAAAATCTCGAATGGTTTACCCATAGGCAGAAGCACTCTACCACATGATCCGTCTATCACTGGGGATAATTTACTCCAGCATTATGGTCTGTCCCTAATATATATTGTTAGGAATTCCAACAATACAAAAGATATATTTTGTTTGAATCTTAACTATAAGTAAAGGAAGAAAAGTGAGCATTTTGAGGTCATAAACCATTGTTTTATGATGATAGCGCTAATGAAGTATGTCGAATAACTAGTCTTAAAATCATGATGAAAAGCATGAAAATTTGATCGTCCATGGCGAATCTTGAATATATTTATTCCAATAAGAGTTTTCTATTTATCTTTGTTTCCTTTATATTCAAACATTCCGAATCTTTTAGTCCCGCTTTCCTTAGAAGTTATTTCTCAGATTAAGGTAGCATTCATTTTATTCTCTCTTAAATATATTTTTGCGTCCCCAATATGACACTTTTTTTATTTAATATTTTACCACTATTCTGAAACTGCTATTTAAGGTGATTATTGTACAACACTTATATTAAAGCATGCTAAAAAGTTAACGATTTGAGTTTTTATGCTTTCGCAATTTAATGCAAACATTTTGAGACTATTTCCTCGTCAACGCATGACATACAACTTCACTTTTTCAGATGTTTTTTTCAGGGGCATTCTTATCTTAATTTCCTGTTAGTACAACTAAAAAAAATTATTCATCGTTCAGGATAATACTTTCTACGAAATATTTTATTGATGTTTTCCCTTTTTCGAATTTTATATTCACCTCACAGACCACTGGGGAATTCAATGGAACAAAATTTGAAAAAAAAAAATCTTTATACAATCACCCGTATTCCTTATCCTGAATAACATTTCTCTGAATTACAAAACGTTTCCGAAAAAAAGGGTTTGCCTCTTTGTATGCTTTTCTAACGGATTGAAATGTAAACGAGACTTGCTTTTTCTCTGAATCTATAGATGTGGTTTTGATTGAAGATTGAAACGCAAAACGTAACTACATATTGAGTAAACAAATATATTTTCAGTGGTCTTTCCAGACTTTCGTAAAAATGTTTTCTCATAAAACTATGAAAAATCTACTCATAATTCTGTTTATTTGTAAAAATAAGATACTATTTTTTGTGATTTAATGAAAATCACAGAGAGCAACTACGACCTGTTTTAAGCCTAAATTTGGAAGAAAAGCGGTCTTAGACATGGACGCATATTCTTCTTCATTCTCCCAATTCTTAGGCTTGGATTAGACCTATTGACTTGAAATTCTTTGACTTGGGACTTACAATAACTAAAATCTAATCAAAATTCTAGTAAATATTTTTAGCCTAGTTTTTCTATAAACTTCATTCGCGAAAGTATCAGTCTTTATTATAAGCCATATTTGTGTTAAATAAGGATCTTAATGAATAAAGACCTTTTATAATGAATAATTAATTCTTAAAGATATATAAATAATTCTTTCTTAATCCTTAATGAACAATTAGCTCCTAATTCTTGATGAATAATGAATAATTAGTCTTAATTCTTAAATCATATTTGATCAATTCGTCAAAATTGATCTGTTAGAAAACTTGTACTTTCTAAACTTGTACTAATTAACACTTTCTGAGAATCTGGGATAGATTTGGAAAAATAATAATTTATGGTTTCAAATTATTGAAGAGGGTAAGTATACTTTTATTTTATATTTAGTTTTCTAAAAGAATTTTTAATGAAGCCTAAGAAAGTGAGGATTTTATTATCCTTTATATTTACAATTATATAACAGAAAGAAAAGGTAATGTTAAAAATAAAGTACAACAGTACTTTGATAATAATTTTCCGAATTTACCTACAAATTAATTCCTATTTTACCGTCGTAAAAAGCGTACTCAAGAAACGATTAGCATACATAAATATTATAATATTTTTCATGGTATTGCTCAAATGTTACAAAACAGACTTTGATCACAATCTTTCATTGTGGCTTTAAGCAGCAAACAAACAATATTTCGAACAGATTCTCTTGACAGCTTATTCAAACAAAAAGAAAGTAAATACTAGTTTCCGAACAAACCAATCAGCACGGAATGAAGGTTTCTTCTAGTAACTTTAGAATTTCGTTTTTCAATCGCCTGACTATAACGCCAAAACTTGTTTTAAGAGCATTAATAAATAAACAGCTACCCAAAGAAAAAATGCTACCTTCTCCCTTCAATATTGTGACAAGCTTGTTTCAACCCTGTGCTATTTTCTTCTCAAGCATTCCAGAATCACAATAACTGTTACATTTGAAACGAAAATGAAATGTTTGAGGTATTTTTTTTATTCCTTTCTTCTTTTGTAAAGGACACATCGATATATGTTCGTCTCCTCCCCTGAAGGGTGTTTAAATATGAATGTGAAGGGGAAAAACGTTCTAGAAAGTAGGGAATGAATGCATAGTACAAATTGGACGACAGACTTTCGAGGCAGGCAGAAAGATTTTAATGTTAAGTGCGCATTAAAATTTAATGTAAAGGGCAAGATAAAGAAAGATACTAAAACTCATTGATTACTTTAGTCATTTGTAAATAGTTGCATTTTTTTCAGAAAGTTGAACAGACTGGATTTGAATTTTTTTATATTAAAACTAAATTGCGTTTGAGTGTGGTAATTTAGAAACATCCAGACTTAAGAATATGTTTTGAACATTTATTATTATATTGGTAAGTTTTAACTAATATCCTGCCGTTAAAATTTAAAGTTCACTTTTGAAGTTTTTAAAAGTGCGAGGTTGTTGTTTGAAGAGAATTTAAATACAGCGGTTCATTTAATCGCTCTTTGTCCAACTCCATTGGCTGGCCACAGCGGAGGTGCTCTCCCGAGGACAAAATTTTCTTTTTCAACATGACACACCTATCACAAGTTTTTTTTTCAGTTATAGTATCCTCTCCATGCACAGCACACATGTCACGGGCTGCTTTCGCGGCCTTAGAACAATGATTAGAAGCAAAAATGAGGTGTAGAAAATGCTCGTTTTATTAACTTGATATCCCATTTTCATGATCAACCTAAATTAACTCCGACAAAAAGGAGGCCAGGAACTGAGTTGCCGACCCATTAGAAAACAAACTTGTTGTATCTTGCAATAAATCTAAATTTATTATATTTTATTTAATTTATATATTTTATAAATACTTTTAAAGATTAATTACTTTTCCAACTGAAATTGTATACTAATTTCCTCAGTAGATGGCAGCACTGGTTAGCTGTACTTTTTATCAAATTTTTGAAGTTTTTAACTATGTATAACATGATTTGCATCCAGGTTTCGCCACTATGATAAGTTTTAAAACTCACAATAGTGAGATTTATCTTAAATTTTAATTGTCTTTTTAAGTGAATATTTTGGTTGAATTATGTTTATTAAAGTTTATTTATATCAAATTAGTATTGTTTTATCAATTTTACAAAGTATTATTTCATTCATGACTGTTTTTATCCATGGACTATTTTTTTTTCTCGATGATCACTGGGATTCTGCTACTGCTCGTGAGGGTAAAGAGGTCAATCATTCGTCTTGCTGACACGTAGATAAAAGGTGGTGGAGAATGGCTGCTGAAAGAAAAGATGAATGAAAATGGCGAACGAAGCTTGACCGGAGCCACCAAATAAGTAACGGACTGCCTTTCCAAGTCCTCCAACTGCTGGTATGAAGAAAGATTCCTGTTGAGAAGAGAACCTGTATCTATGAATTAAACAGAAATGCTATGCTGGCGCACTTGTTCCTGCAGTATTGCCGAAAGAAAGGAGGAATCGAAGTGTCGGTGTGCTTAATATCAGAAAAGGTGCTGATCCACATGTTCCAGCTGCAATGCGGAAAGGAAGCGGTAGAGTAGTTTCTGTGTTCTGTATATAAGAAAATGAAGTGTTGACCTACGAGTTCCTGCTGTTGTACCGGTCAGCATTCAGAAAACTTAGTCCAAATTTCGTTTAGTAGATAAGGACTCTAAGTTCAATTTTAATGTAGATGTAAGGAATACTATACCTTTATTTTTAATTGCTTTTACTAGATATAAAGAATAATGTGCCTTTTATTTTTAATTGCTTTTACTGAATGAGTAATTTGCCATGTACTTTTAATTGCTTAAACTGAAAATATAATTCCATATTACTCGATTTTAAACCTTGAAGTAACTGATAATTTGTAAGTATGATATGTTTGCATAATAGCATTTGGAAATTATTAGGATTTTTTTTTGTTGGAAAAACTAGGTATCAATAAACTTGTTTCCGAATGTTTATTGTTGCAATTGATTTCTTGATTGATTTTTTTTATTCCAACCTTGGTATAATTGTTGCAAAATCTTCTATATTGATTAGTAGTTAAAGTATACCTAAATTTTATAGGTAACAGTACAATTTAGACTGTAAATAATGCGCATTAAATGGACGCTATTGTGTTCTTTGACTTTCTAAATCTGAATTCATTAAATATTCATTGAAAATACTTAGCAAATATTTATAATAAGATCATTAGTAAGTAATTCTGTTAATCTTTATTATGCGGGTTATTTGCTTAAAAAAAGTTAATTCAATAGTTAAAGAAGGATAAAAACCGTTTACACAATTTGAATTGATATTATAACGTTATGTTATTGTTACAGAACATTAATGAGTAAAATTACTTCTCTTTTATTCCCTCTCATTGTACATTTTTTCTTCTTATCGTACATTCTGTGTACCCTCTTATACAACATTCTGCTTTCCTAAGTATAATGAATCTTCTTTCAAATAGTGTTGATTATATTTCAAATTCAATTATTCACTCCGTTATCATTAAAATATTAACAAAATGTGCTTACATAAAATCTTTCAAAGATAATTTTGTTAATAAAATATTTTTATTAACGAAATTATCTTTGATTTATTCGAAAAATATCGACTTAAAAATGAGGAAATAGAAGCAACAAGGAGATCGGCCTGAGGAGCAAGCCAGAGGTGATGGTGCTATCTACAATTTTCGCACACTTTTACATTCAAATTCATTTCATTTTGATTCAAAAAAGAATATTTTTAATTAAGCTTACTTTGAACAGCATAATCATATATTGCGTTAAGAAAAGTGTAAGAAATTTCCACATTTTTGAATATTTTTGAAACGAGGAATTTGATGCAAATTGAATTGTAACAAACCTGATTATATTCATCAACTTCGAAAAGCATTGTACGAAATGTATTCATATTCATACGCCGACGATCATTTATTCATTTTATCATAAGCAAATCTGACAGAATTCGGTTTAGTTAATAAATAAAATTTCAACCATTATTTCATCGCTTCGGCCCCACAAACTAAATCGCTGTCTTAATTTAGCCAATCACAATCCCGCCAACACCAGATTCCCCATGGTGCACCGCCCTTCAAGGGCTTAATGAATTTTTAAAAGACTTAATTAAGTAAGCACAAGGCGGAACATTTTCCATGCGTGCCCTAATAAAGAGCAGAAAAATGAAAAAGAAACTCTTTACTCACCAGCAACGTTTTATTTTTGGTCTCATATTTGAATAAACGATAAAAGAAGTCTCATCTCTGAAAAGCTAGAAAGAATTTCTACCTAAGGAGTTGAAATGTCACTCTCCTGCTTCTCTGATGAAGTGCAGGTGGCTCTTCGCACAGGGCACTAATTAGACTCGGACTAATTATTAGGAAAAATTATTACATGAGAGAGTCTGAAAGTGAAACTTACAAAGGGAACATAGTTTTCTTGAGATACATTGATATAATTAAGAATGTTTCAGAATAATTTTTCCTCATTAGTATGGGCAAGTAACAAATAACATTTCATAATCATCTGCCATCATTTAAAAGAAATCGTATTGCTTATTCATTTCGAAAATTTAGTATATATTCCCTTTTAAGTAAAAGCATTTGTCGAAAAGTTTACCCTTTAAAAATAGTTAAAAAATATTTATATTTTTACAGCAATTAGTGTGGAATTTTGCCTTTAAAATATCTTCGTTTCATAAAATAACACTTCGATAACGGATTTATTTGACAAACTAAATGCAATTGCCCTATTTGTGTTTAGAAACATGTTGGAGAAACTTATTAAGTGATGTTATAATTTTTTTTTATATTTGCGGAGTTAAAAACAATCTCACGAAGGGCTAAACATAGAAAAATAGAAGGAAAAAAAAGAATCTTTTACGCACCATTTTGTCTCATACTTGAACAAACTATAAAAGAAGTTTCATTTCAGAAAAGCTTGTAGAAATTTCTACCGTAGCAGTTGAAATGTCATTCTACTGTTTCTCTGATGAAGTGCAGGTGGCTCTCAACACAGAGCCCTAATTATATTCTGACTAATTATCAGTAAAAATTATTACAAGAGAGAGAGAGAGAGAGTCTGAAAGGGAATGAAACAAATGGAAAAGAAACATAGTTTTCTAGAGATACATCATTCATGACATCATATGCCATAAAAAGTATTACTGGATGATTTTGTAGTCTTGTAAATGTCCCCTTGGATGCAGTAGAATAGTTATCAAAATGTTTAAGGAAGTTTATTTGGTGATTTGGATAATTTTTTGCAAGTAGAAAAAATATTTGTAAATTAAAAAAAATTAATACATATATAGTATGTATCTGTTTTAAAAACTAACCAGTTTTAACGTATTACTATGATCAACGCTTATATTTGAGAGTTTCAATTATATATTCTAATAAATACAATGGAAGATAGTTTGTTGTGATATTGTAAAAAAATGGATAGATGGGTTTTAGGACATTTTTTGCCAATTAACTTATTTTGTCAATTCCTTAAATATCAGTTTTCTACGAGAAAAAAACGTATTCCAAGCGTTTTGATAATTTAATTGTTAAATATAATATAATAGTCAATATTTTACATATCATAAATTAAGTATACAGGATAATTATAAAATAACTTTACCAGCATAGGTCACTTTACAGAGCATAACTTTCAAGAGAACCGAAAAGAATATTTTATAAAGTAGTGTGAGGTATGCACTCAAGAATAGAGTAAAGAACAATTATGCAGCCCTCATGTTTTCGGTTACGGCAAAATAACTTTAATTTTTCTTTAATGTAATTAAAAATTATACTTTTAGCATAATTAAAAACTGGTACTAACCAGAGATGAAGAGAGTGTTATTCATAAATGCTAGATTCGCTATCAGTGATTCTACTGAACGTGGTCTGACGACAATGAAAAGAATGAAAAAGCACAGTGATTATTATGTTGCAGTTTGTTCTTTTCAATTTTATCATTAACACTCGAATTTGAATTTCATCTGTGATGATCACGGTGTAAAATAAATATTGACAGTTGAAAATTTTGAAACTTAGTAACTGTAAATAATAATAAATAGCTGGATTATCCTTATTCATAGGCACATACCTTATCCTAATTTTATTTAGCGAATATATTAGGCAACATTTGGAATAATTTTATTTCCTATAAAAGCGCTATTATAATATTTTCTTTCAATTTGAATATCTTTACAACGTGATTTAGTATGTAAGATTTTTATTATATTTATTGTGTTGTCCGAGTGTTTAAATACAATAAAAAGTCGTAAGAAAGATATGAAATGCAATTCAAGTAACCTTTTGGGCAATTTTGTAGCAGATAATTCTTGTTCAGTTCAGTGTAGTTTGAAGAAAAAAATGTGCAAGTAATACACTAAGAAATACTGTGCTATACAAGAAAAAAATTACTAAAAATTAAAATTCAATATTTGTTTATGCATTAATTAATAATAACTGAAATATGCTAACTCAGGTTAATTAACAGATTTTTCTTTTAAAAATTAATCTCATTGATGCGTTTACGTCCTTCTAAGTCGGCATTTCCTGCCATTATTTAAAGCTCTGGTTTCAAAAGATTAAAACACCTTCAGAGAGAATATAGTTTTGATTTCTCTAACGGTTTTTAAATGTGACTGTTTTTAGGCAACAAAAAATAAATTTACTCCGTGCTAATTAAGAGAGAGAAATTGCGCATACAATTTTGATTACAATTTAACCCAAATACGTAGTGCTGACATTGACGTACGTTAAGAGAGTCAACATGTTTTTCCATTTTTCGTTTTCTTCCGAACAGAGATAATAAACAGTAAGGTAACCAGATTTCTAAATAATGATTTGAGGATAAAGCACCACAGCGTAAAGCATCCCCCATATATTTATGAAAAATATCAATTTATGCGTGCCACAAAAATTCCTTTAAAAAAATAATTAATATCAGATTCAGAATCACCTTCATCAAGCTTGATATCAGTATTGTAGAGTATAATATATCATATATGATATTCCGCATCTGTTTAGCACTTCTTGTAAAATGAAGAAGTTCGTAATTATTAGTTTATTTCTTCTTTTCTAAAACTATTTTCAGACGAGTGTGGAGTTTCCATAAGTTAGTTTTAACATGGTACTCTTTTGCTTTTAACTTGTATACGCAGTAACATGCGCATTTCTGATTTCTTTGATATTTCACTGCAGATAAAAAACGATGAGATGTTTTCAGACAATTCGAGATCTTTTAAGGACATATATTAAGATTTGAGGACAATTTCTATCCTCAAACAGTTTGAAAAACTGTTTGAGGAGAGCTATTGAAATTTGAGGGCAGTGCTCAAGATATGACTGGTTTTGTCAGAGCATGAAAGAGTTTAAATTGGGATCATTTCATGACCTCCATATGTCTTAACGTTAATTCAGGAGGCCCGGGTTGAGTTAAGAAACACATTTGATTATAGTATGTATTAAAATAACGCGTAGAGGTAAATTTGGTCAATTTGAAAGAAAAAATGAGCTTAACGCCTCAAAGCTGTCTATGAAATATATTTTCACTTAAAAATTATTATACTTATTACTTAATATCTTATATACTTTTACGATGCGCTAAATATCGTGGTAGAAAAAATTATCTACCCTATTTTAAAAGCAGGCATAACATACTAGGAACAAAAAAATTTGCAAAGAAAATTTTTCTTTAAATAAAATGAAAGAAAGAAATATGCATAAGCATAATATTTTTTTAATTTACAGACAAATTATTTAAAATTAAGATAGGATTCAAACTTTTTTTTCTCTACTGTCCAGCAAACTAAGGCATTTTATTAAACACGTTTTTCTAGGATTTTTGTTTTCATTTCTTTTGCTTCGTGCATTCTAATACCATAATAAAAAAACACACTTTTTGACAAGAGTGGAAGAGGGTAAAAAAAAATGAAAAATAATGTCTTAATTTAAAATCATAGTAACTTGGCATAAAAAATCATTGATAAAAAAAAGATGAAATAAAAATTCTAAAAGAGAAAGTGAATGAGAAAAGACATACGTAAGTTGCAATGTCGAAAATTCAATTTCTCTCCCAGCCGAGGGAAATAAAATATTTATGTGGAATAGGTGACGGGCTATAGCTTTTTCTGCGTTTGACGGCAGTAAACCTTGCCAAATATTCTCCAAAATGGCGACAGCTTCCAAGAGAAACTCTCGGCAGGTGTTCATTTTTATGAAAACATAAAGAAATGATTGTAATTTAATTTTTTTTTCAAACATAGAAAAATGTTATAGAGGAGAAAGATTGAGTCAATGCAGGAACGATGGCAAAAAAAATAGCTAGGCTTATACGAATTTTTAAGAAAAATAATTTGAATCTATTTTTTTTTAAAAAATATGTCAATGTTTAATTTTATTAATTAGACCATTTTTTTGAATTCAAAACTTTTTTTTATTGACATTTTTACATTTGTATAGAAATAGTAATAGTAAAAAAATATTTTAAAAATTGTACGTACTTGTTCAATGTTGCTGATAAAACATTGCTCAAGTTAAGAAAATTTTTCGTTGTTTTTTGTAGAAATAATTTTTCAGGCTTAAAATCAATAGGTGACGCAATGGTATTCCTTCGTTGATGGCAGTGAGCCTTGGCTAATCCTATAATGGAATATAACTTCTGCGAGAAATCTCGAAATGTGGTCACATTTCTAAAAACATATAGAAATGATTGTAAATTGACATTTTTTTTCACACATCGAAAAATTTTATACATATGAGAAACTGAGCTAATATAAGAACGTTTGCAGAAAAGGGCGCTAATATATATAATTTTTGTAAGAAAAATAATTTTAATATAATTTTAGAAAATTGTTGAAAATTACATGGTTTGATTTTGTACCGTTTCATGCAAGATATAAACTCGATTTTTGTCACGTTCCATGCAAGTCTTTTAAATTTTGGATGCAAAATGATTGGAGCAATATTTCTGAACAGAACAACAGAAAAAAAAAGAGAAAGATGAGCAGGAGAAAAAAAATTCTATTTCTATTGAATTGAAATGTTATTGCTTTAGAAATTCTAAATAAAATTTTGTGACGAGTGCTTAAGCAGTTATGGTATTTCTGATTAAATATTTATATCCCTAGCCGGGAAATTAAATTGAAAAATTTACATCCACGGTATATGTCAGGATCGAGTTCTCATTTATGATAAATATACTATCAATAACGTAACAAATATCTAAATAATCGCATAAAAGTAATAATGACTACTTCAGAGTGATTGCATTTTCATAATTCTTAAACTGTGCATAATTTAATACTTTTCCCCTGATAGTTTCATTTTGCTATGAGAGTTAAAAGTAAGCGAGGAAAAGTTTAGCCACGTGAAAAACCTTTCGTATTATCGCAATCATTTGAAACAAATAATAAATTGTATTCAATGTTCTCCTATAAGACATATTTTCAGTTTCTCTCCAAAGTTCAAAATAGCACATTTAACTTTATATATTTAATTTATAACCATATTTTCAAAGGCTGTTATAAAATTTTACTTAATGAAAAATGCAAACGAATTATTAAAACATTCGCGCTAAACTAACTTCCATTTAAATTAGGGGAATATGGTATTTATTGATGTTTCTCTCCAAATAGATAAATAAATAAGTAGAAAAATAGCGATATTGAGCTTCTGTATCCATGTAGCTCAAGAGAAAATAAAAATAAAAAGAGCATTAAATAATAGAAAGTAGAATCCACAATTTTTATATTTAGAGAAAATGCGAGGAAGTAATAACATAGAGAAAGATTTGGAAGAACCACTTGGGATTCCAAGAAGCTGAGTTCTCTAATTACTGATAAAGCAAAAAAGTGAAACGAAAATTATGACGATAAAAGCCGTTTCTCAACATAATTTCCACACGAGTGTTCATTTCTCTTATCCTATTTTCGTTTTATTTCTAATTTCTCAAAGTAAAAGACAAAAACTAGTCAGTAAAATTTTACAGTTTTCTTTTCATATTGACTTACACACTTGTTAGATAGTTGATAAAAAAAATTAAATTAACATTTTTTGATTCCTTATAGGAATAGTACGGATCGTTGTATTTCGATAATTTCGAATTTTAGATTTCTTTCGTTGAAATTTGAATTGCAGTACTTTTACTTTATTAGATTTGAATTTCAATACTTTTCACTCATAATTATGAGTTTAATACTTTTATTTTAATAATTTGAAATTTTATTATTTTTGTTTGTCACTTAAAAATGAAGGTGAAAACAAAAGTAAAAGGAGAAAACGTAAGAAAATAAATTCACATTAAAGGAAATTTTATCGTTTTTGAGCATTTTTCTTGTAATTTGCCAAAGAAGTTTGTAAAGCTGCTGTTGAGACTCAAATCATATTTTTAAGCATAAGGGAAATACATATTTATTTTAGGAAACTTTTTCCAGGTACATACATTATAAAATTATTCGTAATATTTATACATCCAAAATACATTTGTTCCTTGCAAAAGAAAAAGGAACTATATATTTTATTTTTTGAACAAACATTTGATTGCTCAAAGCATGGAAACTCCGATAAAAATATTTTGTGCAAATAAGCAAATTACCGACTTTTTGAAAATGAAGAATTTTGAAAGTTCAAAGATGGTATAAGATTTATTAAAAAAAATCACCCATACTGAATTCCTGATGTATGGAACAAAATTTTAAGTAAATCAAGGATCAAGGAAATACCAAAACGTCTATCAAACATAAGTAAAATATCATCTTTTATCAAATTTTAATACAATTTTGTAGTTATCTTTTATTATTATTTAACAAAACTTATATTCGAAATAAATATACTTGAAGATAACAATGCAATATATTTAGCTATTTTAGACATTTCAATTAGACATTACACATTTTAATTTGACCCAAAAACTATTCCAAACAATGAGTTAATTATCACTTCGCTTTCCATCATCGCCTTTTATCAAATTTTAATGTAACTTTGTAGTTATCTTTTACCATTATTTATCAAAATTTATATTTGAAATAAATATACTTGAAGATAACGATGTAATATATTAAGTTATTTTAGACATTTCAGTTGGGCATTAGATATTTTAATTAGACATAGTGGTAGAAAAACTATTCCAAACAATGAGTTGATTATCACTTTGCTTTCCAATTGGCTTCTTTCTGTATAAACTATGCACCGATTTAAGACAGAATGCAAAATATTAATAGCAAAAAATATTAAATTTTAGGTTATAAAATCTGCGGAGTGTAGTTAACAACTTTAAATTCAGAGAATACATTACTCAAAAAGGAATTGATTGAGCGTCGAAATATGCATACCTTATTGTTATATTTCACCGCCATATGGGTACCTTGACTCACATGGAGAAAAAAAAACTACTAAAATTATTGTAATATGATATTTCTAGCAAAAATGACCATAATTCTAGTTTATAAAACCAAAATACACAGTATTTGAACCATTGATTTGGAAATTTTTTTCTTTCATATGGTAACGGCTTACCAGAAATTCTGGTCTTCAGAATAGTCCTTATTACCATATATTTCGTGATAGATAAAAAAGTTAAAAATAAGTTTAACAGAAGAAATAGTTTTTATGCCAAGCTCTGAGATATAATAAAATTGCCAAAATTTACAAATTTTTACCAAATTTTGTCACATTATATAAACTTATATTTTATTGTTAATTTTACCAAAATCAGTACCAAAGCTCTTCAGTAAAAATTAGCGAGTTTTTTTAGTGTTCCCATAAAGCAAGAAGCACGTTAAATTTCATCTTTATTCTGATAGTTTTGTAGTTTTTACCATACTTTTTTTTCTCAGTGCATACTACGGGGAAAATTTGCAATCACATTTCCCCTGTCAAATTTGTGAAACATAATAAGTAATTAAATTGAACCATTTTCCTATTCAAAATATATTATAGTATCTTGTATTCGATGTTAAGAAGTACTATAATATGGTTAAACTTTAAAACATATTAAGATTGTGTCGAATCTGTCCGATATTATTGTCGACATACTTTAAAACAGTACAGTTAGCAATAAATAATAAAAAGTATCAGATATAAATATAAATTCACTTTAATGTTCAATTAATTGATAAATACGCTATTACAAAAATATAAGTGAAAAGTGAAATATATAACGAAATAATCTGTCGTATACGAAACGAAATATATTCACTTCGTACTTCACAAAATTTAATTTGAAGTTTATTGTGTTTCAGAAGCAGAAATGTAACCAAACCTACACCATTGATAACACCCACGGCAGGTACAATCGCTCATCTGCACCATAATTGGCAGACCCTTTCGAAGGGTATATTTTTTTTTATCTTAATTAACACCCTTTCAACCATTTTGTTTTCAAAACTTGTTGAAGCAAAGTTGGAAATCTTATCTTTTCTTTTTTAATTACAGATAAACAAGGAATAATCTCCCTTAATTACTCAGCAATTATAGCAGTAAACAATTTCCCAAAGAAAACAGGGACTACTCTACGACCCTTAACATTTTTTCTCCCAGGAACAAGTTTTCTTTCCAAACTTTATTTTCCTTGATTGAAATGCTGAGGAATATAATTTATTTTTAACTATGTCTTTCAGAAAAATAAAAGTAAAAATCGTAATATGTTTTGTGTTTTTCGGATTGGTTAGATTAGTTAATACTTAAGGAGACATAAATTAAATAGGAAACACAAACCACTTGGATGATTAATTAATTTCGTAACGTCCTGAAACAATTTGTGTCAGGAAAACTCTTTGGTGGAAGTTTCTAAGATACACGTAATTAGATCAATTATGTTCCGAAATAATTTGGTTCTTTTGACAAGAATGTTCTGCCTATGGAACGTAAACCTTTTCTTTCTACATAATCGAATGAGGAAATGCATTTTATTCTGTAATAAAGTAATTAGTGTCGTTTTCTATTCAGTAAAATATCTTTCATGAGAGTAACATAACTTCTAGCAGGGAGCTTTTACAGCAGAAAAGTACTGACATCAAACCATAAGTAAATACTGTTATACATAAAATTGGCAGTATCCTTTATACTAAATCCTATTTTACTAAAAAAATGCATTATCTTTCAAAAATTTTCGATGCATAGTACGTATGTTTTCTTTTTCAAAAAAAAGATACCATATTTTACAAACATTTTCGACAATCTGCTCATCAATTGATGCATTCACTTTGTTTTTTGAAGATTACAAATTAAAACATCTAAATAGTGGTCAAATTGGAATCAAATAAAGGATTCCAAAATCTGTTATTGTACTTATACAGATTTGCCAAGAAATCTTTAACGGAATGACAATGCCTTTCAGACCTTTTATGAAAGATATGTTAATGACAATAAAAAAATGTTCATATGAGAAATCTGTATTCTATCATGTGACTCCTCTGTTCATTGAGAATGAAAGAAACGATTATCGTTTTCATTTGTTTTTTACGTATATAAATATTCAACTATGAAATAAATCTAAGAAGAGAAGTTAAAACATTTAAGTAAAATCATAATAGAATTTCAGTGCTAAGCAAAAAAATAAACATATGTTATTTTTATTATCACTCGACTTTTTGAAAGTACTGTCTAAGTTTTTTATGTAATTAATATGAAATAAAGAATTAAACCATTAAAGATAATTTTTTAAATTCAAGTTAAAGTACTAAAATGAAAAGCATCGTCTAATAAGTAGTTAAGATAGTTACCACATCAGGGAACTGTAGACGTTAAGTCAAGAAGTGTAATTTTGCTGCACTTTGCAAAAAAGCAACAAAAAAAAACAAGCAATGCTTTTGCTTTTTTAAATGCCTTAGCATTGGAGTAGAAACTCTTTGAATATTACTTAGGGGTATATTAAAAAAAATTGTATCAAGATCCAGAAATTCATATTTATTTTCAAAGTGAGCATTAGTTAAGCTGAAAAAATTGATGATCAATCTTGAGACTCTATAAATTATAAGGTGAAGAAAATTTCATTCGATTCGAACTGATTCTCAAGAATTTTCGAAGTAACTTCCCTTCCTTTTAGATGAGTAGGGAATATTTTTTGTAGTTGAAATACAATCTTCAGAGGTCCATCAGTTGCTTACATCTTATTTTACATATAAACACATAAATATCTCCTTTCTAAAATTTTGGGGATTTTTCTCCCCCTCCTGAGAGGGATTTTTATTTATAGTGGTAGGGACATTATTGAAAAGGTAGTCTTTAGAAATATAGGGTGTCTTAAGAAATATATATGCCTTGAAGAATCCCACATCAGGAGATGAATGTCATGCTTTTGGGTTTTTATATATACTCGAAACATCGAAAGATGAGGCTCAAAGGTCTTTTTGGATCATGGCCCTTTAAAAATAAAGTTGAGGATTTAGAGAAGATATGAGTTTTTGTTTGGAAGGGAGATGGAAACCCACAGCGTGGTTTCATGGTAGAGTTCACCAAAAAATGAAATTAAAATAAACGGAATTTTGAATAACTTGTCTTGTAACAAATATCATTTTTCTATTAAATCTACCCATACTAAATGGGTGATCAAGTCATGTTAAACCTCTTATCAATTATTTTAATTAATGTAAACCAATTATTATCATATTCTTAAGCCTAAGAACCATTGGCGGATATCATTATATGAAAAAATAATGACTAATGAAAACATATGTGTATGTCTAAGTTGTATACATACAAATTGAACAAAGTTATCGGAATTATTTTGTTCCATGTTGTTGTAATTAGTAAATATTGAATAGTAGAAAAAGGTATTTTTAATAAGCCGCCTGCAATATGTAAGTAGGAAAAAATTATTTCACAGCATTTTATGAAATGGAACTTATAACACATTCATAATTTTTAAATTAGGAAAAAAAATGATTCCTGAATTTCTTCTAATTTCTGAATCGCAACTCACATAACATACTGAAATTAGAAGAAAAAAAATAGTTTTATAGTTGTTTCTGAAAGGGAACTCATAAAGATATTAATATAAGCAGAATTCTACTAAGCCTCAAATAGTTAAAGGAAAAGGTAAAAATGATCAAAATTGCAAAACAAAAAAATTTTACAAACTGAACTAAAATTTCTCAGAAACTTCCTTCAATTTAAACATTTTTTGTACTATTCAGTGATAAAATGTTGGTGTTTTTTGCTATATTTATTTTTGATTTTCATAGTCTGAGGAATGCTCTTTTTTGCATACTAGTTAATCGAAACTAGATGACTGAGAATTCATACTAATCAATGTACGAACAACGCCAAAAAATTGCATGAAAAATTTTATAAAATATCCCCATATGAATGTTTTTTAAAATTGTTTTTCCATTTGTTTCTTCAGCAACTATCTCACATTAATGAAGAGTAAAATTTTAGACTCCTTTCGATTGTAAATATTTATCAAATTAATTTTTTATTAACTCCCTTCATGTGTCATCACATTGTATTCAAGTCCATCATATCCAAGTAGATCTAAAATACCACCGATTGGAAACTCTTCTGCTTTACTCACTAAGTTTGAAAGTTTTAAGTTTAAAAAATTAAAAAGCAACTCTCATTTTTTAAGTCGTAAATCCTATTGTATTAATTCAATTTGACTAACTTGCAGTTTTGAAAGTAAATATTAACTTTTATTACTGTCTTAAAACTTTATTTATTCTTTAGCGCTTATTATTAGACAACATAACTATCAACAATGTTTTTCAAAACATTTTGAACTATCTCCTCTGTTACACTTGGAGTTAAAATTTGAATAGCATTTCAAATAATTGGATGAATAAAAACTTTCCAATGACGATACCATATAAAATCCAATGCTAAAACTCTCAAATACTTTACTAAATAGAATTTTTTAGACTTCAAACCAGACGTTTGTAAGTTTAAACGTCTGGTTTCTTTTTAATATGTTATTAGCATTTTGAATTAATTTAAATTACATTTAACAGTTTCAAATTTCGTTACAGAATTTAATTTCATGAACTGATTTCAGATACTCTATGATTAAGTAATAATGTTATGAAATAGCATTCATTAGTTAATGCTCATATAGAGATAATTATTTTACTATCAACTTCAGTTCTAAAAGATTTTGCATAAGCGAATACGAAAATAAAAGCTGGTATTTCCAGGAAATTCCTGGAAAAGTCGTCCTTCTTCATTTCGTTTTCATTTACAGGAATAAAAGGTTCGCCAGATAGAAGCGCGTTAATTAATTTGAAGGAAATTAATTGGATCTCTTTGTACCTTACGATTATAAATGAGTTTTGTTCCAGGCCTTCGTCTCTCTTTCAGTCTAATGAGGGATTTTTCTAGGGCAAAAGGTCCTTCAATGTGAAAGGGAAATGTTTTAGAAGAAAGCTGCTTTTTCCAGAAATTAGTTATTTGAAATGCTGAAGTGCTCTGCTGAATGCCAGGATTCAAATGCTTAATCTGCACGTCTAACCCTTCTGACATATTTCATCTCGAAATTAATTGTCAGGTTATTGTAAAATCACAAAGTTAGATTTGGGGTAACGTAAATAAAGTATTGATATTTATTATTATTTTTTTTTACATAGCTGAAGACAAAATGATTTTTCTAATTCAAATACTCGAAATTACGGGATAAATTTGTTTTTAGCTAATATATGCGATTTTTGAATTTGATTCAAATGTTTAGTTTGTAAGGCTAATATTTTTGACATCTTGAATTTATTTATTAAGTTATTCTAAAGTCATCAAAGTATATTATGGTAACCAAAATAAAGTATTTTTATTTATTTATTAATTTTTTGTAACTCAAGATCCGTTTAGTAAGTCTAAGTTTAATTTAGAAAGATATATGGGGTCAATTTGACCCCTTTCGTTTTTTGTTGCTCTGTAATCTGCAATTTGAAGAATGACTTACTGAAAGTATTGAGTATTTCTGACTTTTCATAATTTGATTTAATTTAAGATATGCAGAATGCATATGTAGAACCTTATTACTAGAATAACGGTAGGGGTCCAGAGTTGCGCTTTAGGCAATGTGGTAGGTATTTCACAACTTCAGGTAGTTTAGGGTATAAGTTACCATTTGGTATAGAGAGGGTACTCCAGTTTCATTAAAAAAAACAGTGTTTTTTAACTAATCTAAAATTATGTAACAGAGAAAAGGAAACTCAATTATCTAAGAAACTAATGTATGCGTATATTAGAAAGGACAATGTTCCGTTTCTTCACCAAATGTTTTCGTAAACCAGATAGAATGAAATAGCATGGAATTTCAGTGATCAAGTCTATAATATGTTTTTATTAAATTAATTATGATTATATTTTAAGATATTAGATGTCTAGTTGATCTGCACACAAGCAAGCTGGAAAGAGCCAAACTGGCCTCTTCAGTCTTTTTCAGCCAAGTACAGTCTTTCCAGTGTTGAAAACTTCAAATTATCAATCCTAGACTCTTTTTATTTTTAAATGGTATATAGTTTAAAAATTGAAAATTTTAAAAGCATTTCCAAATTAAATAAACAAATGAAATTATCAGATTTTCATTAAAAAATTTATAACTGGATTTTATAGCAATATTATGCGACAAAACTAAATAATCAGTGATATAACTAATATGAACTTATATTGTATTAATACTTTTTTACAGATTACTTTTATTTTGTTTCTATCAATCTTTTCTTGATAAACGTATTCCGATTAAAATAAAATAAAAGGTATGCTTTGGTCTTATTTTTCTCAATACCTTTGCTCACACGTTCCTTGATTCAGAGGATTTGATTCTTTTATTTTTTTATTTTTATTTCTTTAATTTTTATTATCATATTCATTTTCAAATCACAAAAAATATTTTTAACTGTATACTTTTTACACACTAAAAATATACAATTGAAGAAATTAAATAATAATATAAACACGATTTCCGACTGTTTTACTGAATCTATAATTACAACAAAGCGTTACCCCGAAATGCAACTCATTAATTCCTTGATATTATGAATTTTGTTTTGAGAGAAAGTATACGTAGCTCTAGATCAGGTCCGAACCCAAGAGTTGCAATGAATTAGCTTTCAAAACTTTATTTTTAATAACTATCTTAAAATATACGCAAGGCAACTATTTCATTAATAATAGCCAATATCAATTGAAACGAATCAAAATTAAATTTCGTTTTTAAAGCCGTTATACTTTCTATAGATATCTTGTGTGCATAGAGGGCCATAAAAAACATGTGCTTAGTCTTGCAAGCTGTATTAAATAATGAAATCCAGCTTGCAAGTTCATTATTACTAAAGAATGAGATTAAATATCAAATACATTATGGCGATTTGACGCACACAGCACATTTATTATACATAAAATATGAAAGACTTAATGACAAGCACAAAACATTCCACAAAAAAGCGATGCCATTTACAATAATTTGAAAGCAACAAAACTGAAACAGCGGTGGCCGTTGGTATCCCCTTCTACACTCAAACCCCAACCAGGTTCTTGGTGCAGAAAGTGATATCTGATTCCGTCTAATGCTGTTACTTACAAATTAATAGTTGTTATTTTGAATGCTTTACTTTGCTATGTTAAAAAATAAACGATATGTTTCTAACTACTAAAACTGCAAATAAAAATGGAGAATGATTAAGGAATTACAGCAAAAAAAAAAAAAAAAAAACTCGCCACTCATTTTTGATAAAACCATACACACATATAGGTTGCTCAGTAAAGAGCACTGTTAATATGAATTTTTAGAATGTTTATTACATCTTGCTTTACTTTAGTGGGATTTGTCGGATTTCGACAGCGTTTTCTCACTTGCTTAAATATTAATTGTCAACCCCCAAAATGTTTACTTTTTAGTTTTAATTGATTAAGATTTTGAAATACATGAAATATGTAATTATTTTTACTGAATACCCTGTTTAATTTTTAGGATATTTTGCCACCCTTTTTAATTAATTCGCTTTTGTCTCTGTGACAATGGAAATTTGAAATCAAATTTTCGACCCTTTTTCAGATTATCTATAGCTCTGAAATTTACATTAGATCTCAATGCTTGATGCCGATGAAAAGTTATAAATTCATACCTTATTGCTGCAACATAGATTTGTAGCAATTGATATTTCGAGCATTTTTTTGATGAAAATTAAAATACATGTAACTAAAATGGGGAAAATCATAAAAGATTTTTTTAAGAAGCAATATCGAATCAAATATACTAAAGATAATACAAACCTGTTTTTGCTACATTTAAAACGGGTAAAAAAGACGCATCACAATTATAATAAATTTAATTATTTATTATAAATTTAAATTAATTAATATATCTACTAATTCCTTCGAAACTGATCAGCCTTACATGATTCGTTTTAGATCTTTTCAGTTTATTATATTGTATTAAATTAGTTTAAAAAAATAATTTTATTATGTAAATAAGTTCCTTTTGGTTACATAAAAAATAATACTTTTGTTATCCAAAGTATCTAATGAAATACTTAAATTTATATTTTATTAAAATTGAAATCAGCTTGATTTCAATTTTAATAAAATATATTCTTGCATAACAGATCAATCACGTGCAATATTTACCGCTAACAAAACAAAAATAATTTTAAAGTTCAAAACGATTTTGAACGATCACTTATACTTTATATTACGTTATTTGTTTACTAGTGAAGGAATAGAAAACGACATTCGTTAATCATTTACCAACATTATGAACGTTTTTACAAGTTTGGACAAGCACCCAGGGTGGAGTGAAACTATTTACAACCTGGCAGAGCCGAAAATAACAGATACCATTTCGGATTCAAGGACTAGGTAATAGGATTAGTTTATAAATTTAATTTATTTCAATCAATTCTGCCCTAAGGAAATATTCATCTAAAATATTTTAAGGATATTCTCCCAAACTAATAATTTGAATCTTAGTACATTACAATCCGATTATTAAGTTAATAGCTGTTAATGTGCTTTTTCACTTTTTTATTTCGTGCACTGTGCATATAGCAAATCTACTTTTTGTTCTTTCTAGCTAAAACTAAGAATTGCACTTAAGTTTCATAATTTTTCTTAAGTATCTTTCCTTTTAAACCTTTTTGTTTAAATATTTTTTTTTCAGGTCTCCGTTTGCTTTTTTTCTTTCTACAAAATACGTAACGCTATGTGTGCATTGTAAATGATCTTTGAATAGCAAGTGATAATCAGTGAACATGATTATCCCTGGTGTAGCAAAATGGCTGAATCTTAAATAACAAATCTGGTATTATCTACAATAAAATTATTTTGTCGGTGTGGTCTCTGTTACAGCTACAAAACCGTTTGAGCTAGCGTCCTTAAAGTTGGAGAACGGTAGAAAAGGACAATTTTAGATTCTAAAAACCATCCAATAATTTCAATTAAATCTCGCGGGAGAGGGGTTAGAAAAATTTAATTGTTTCATTGGTTTAGAATTCGTCATAAATTAATTAAACTGCAGACGATTCTGCTTCGCTTTATTCATTTTTTGTTTAGATAAATGATTTTCGCTAACTTATAGCTCTCAGGAGTTTACGGTGTGTTCTTTAATATTTAGTTTTTTTTTTATTGATAATGTCGGAAAAAAACTCAATGATCAACAGGAACGTGGTAGTATAAGCGTACTATGTTATCAAATTAGTTTTTCTTATTTTATTCAAGTCTAAATATTGCTTATAGTTAAGCCTTTAATAGGAGTTTCTGTAAAACTAAGTAGTTTAAAATCGACAGTAATTGAAAAAAAAATACTTACTGGGAAGAAAAATTAATAGAGAGTTGATAATAGTTTGTTTAAGACAAACTCATTGCTCAACAGGAACATGGTAGTATAGGCGAACTATGTTATTAAATTAGTTCCTAAGGAAATCCAAGTGTAAATTGTGTTTATAGCTATGCTTTTAAAACATGTTTCTATAAAACTAAACATTTTTGAATAAAAATATATTTACTGGAAGGAAATATGAATAGAGACTTGGTAATAATTCGCTTAAGACAAAGGTAAAAGATTACCTTACCTTTGATGACGCCTGTGATGCTTTATTAATTTTGTCTATAAGTAGGTACTAATTGAAATTAAAAAAAAGTAGTTGTATATTGTATTAAAATTAAATCAAAGGAGAATTGTCACTAATTAATTTAAGAGAGGCGTGAACTATTATTAACGCACTCTAATA